>NC_056527.1:9996553-10092206 GCF_019175285.1 Sceloporus undulatus | reverse complement strand
CAGACCTCTCTGGTTGGTATTGCTGAATTTATCCCCTTCTGTGCATATAATAATCCTTCTCAGTAGCCATGAACATAATATTTTCTGATAATTGTTCTCCATTTGCTCTTCCATCAGTCCCAGCAGGATATTTCAAGTTTCAGTTGAATTTGTTATTCAAAATTTCCTGTATCAAACCATGTTTGAGTCCAAAATGCCTTAACCTTCTGATGACTCCAACACATATATTACTGTAAAATGTTTCCACTTGCTGCTCACATTCCCAACATACACTGGAAGCTCCTTTGTGCATTTTAGCTAATTTTTCTTGTGTCAAATACCAACATCTTATGAGTTATCCTTAAGATCATAACATAATGTAAATTTCATTCCCTTTGACCATATCTTTTCCCAACATTTCAAATGTTTTTATATCCTAAATTTTGCATCAACTGTATCACGCAGTCTTGTTTGACTTCTAACTCTATTTAACAAATGTTTATACAGCTTACCAATCAGATGTTCCTCCTCCGTACATAACTGAAACTCAAATTCAGATTTGTTCTTCTCAAACATTTTGTCCATTTTAAATCTTTCAAAAATCATATATAAGAATACCATTGAAAACCATACCCTTCTATCTATAATTCTTCATGTGACTTAATTCTATATTGGGTTTTTTTTCCAAGTTCTAACAGGTCTTGGTAGATTACCAAAAAATATTATTTTTCTTTTGCTGTTGTTTCTTTCCTATAGAAAGCTTCTCATGCTGAGACTCACAAAGGCACCTTGGGGCATAATGTTGGTTTGTATCTGTTCTGTAGAATAGTATCTTAGGCCTGTTACAGACAGCCAAAATAAAGCTGCTTCAAGTCACAGTGGAGGTATGGTGTTTCAATGATGCATGTGTCCTAAAAGTCCAGAAGTCGCACCAAAGCCACGCTGCAGCCCTAAGGACTGGAGTGTGGCTTTGGTGCGGCTTCTGGACTCTTAGGACGCATGCATCATTGAAACACCATACCTCCACTGTGACTCGAAGCAGCTTTATTTTGGCTGTCTGTAACAGGCCTAAGGTAATCAAAGTTTACAAAATTGTACATTGTGTAGTGAAAGACTGAGAAAAGTATTTTCTGCTTCTTGTTAAAACATCATCACCTAACAAAATTGACTGGGAGCTGATTTATGAGAAATGTGGATGAGATATGATCATACGCTTATCACTAATTTAATGAGGTCTAAAACCACCAGGTGTGGTCTTGTACAATTGCTTTAAAGACATTTTTAGACAATTCCATAGAGGAAAGGTTTAACAGAAGCTATTGTTCATGACTGCTAACTGAAACTACTATGTTTTGATAATATGAAGCAGTATTGTATTAGAATATGTCCAGAATTTCAAGACTTGAAAAAGTGAGTACAAGCAATATGTGTGTTTACATTTTCATGGAGTATTTGTGAAATATTTTCATATTGTTTAAAATGTTGATGCTTTGCACAGTGATGCTATCATAAAAGATATAAATAAAATGGTTTCTATTTCAGGCCTCTCATTAAATAAAAACAGTGGTGGACTGGCAATACAGATTTCTAATCATTGTGGTGCAGATGAAATGGAAACCTCTCCTAATAGGACTCATGCACCCATTGGTAATAACATTGGTAAAAAGATGGAAACAACAGAAAGTACTCCAGATCTAATGTCGCAAGTAGCAGGAAAGCAAACTGTGGAAATGGAACCTTCACAAGAAAATACTGAGTCACTTGATATGTCAACAGAGGAGTCTCAGCTTCCATCAGCAACAACTGAGGACTTATCAAAGATGCCTCAGGCTTTCATTTTGATCAATAAAGACAGAGCCTCCTACCAGAAAGAAGAGCAGTTAGAAGTAAGGGTGGTGTCAGAAGGTGCGAATGGAGGTGATACTCCTGAAAGTTGTGAAACATCATCTCTTCCTGCAAGTGAAAGTTGTGCAACTGACAGCTCACCCTTGGAAGATAAATCTATTAAGTCACCAACCGAGACCTTCTCCTCATTCCCATCATCTGTTGAAATAAATAAGACAAGTGTGTCTTCCTCACCAGCAGCCTCGCTAGAGTTAGGGTCCTCACATGACATGCTGCGTAGTCAGACATCATCACTAGAATCCTCCATAGCTCTTCCAATAACATACGTATCACTCACTCCAAAAATTGGAATGGGAAAACCAGCTATCACCAAAAGGAAGTTTTCTCCTGGAAGACCGAGGTCAAGACAGGTGAGCATATTTTGTTGAAACCTGTTCAGAGGGAAGGCTTAGAAGGATAACTTATTCTAATTAATATTTTGTGGACTTTGCTTAGGTTTTCCCCCAGTTGTGGTTACCTTATGTGTCCATTTAGTTATTAAATTTGTACCACATCTTTCTAAAATTATAATGCGTATAAATTAATTAAACAAACAAAAAATTCCGTTACAAAATGCTGATTTTTCTTCGTGGTCTCTAAGTCATACAAAAAGATTCTTGAGGGAGTAAGATTTCTTTGTCATTTCCAAATAGTGACTACTAACTCTTTTAAAAATAAAGAACTCTGTCACATTTGTTCTGAAGCATGAGTTAAATGATGATTTGGAAGGTTGGGTTAATTTGCAAGGATGGGGTGAGATCCTTCTTTTTGCAGCTTTGGGATCCTTCCAGATGACATTACTGAACCTGATTATCTTCTCTGGGGAATGTATTCCCACATATAGAAATTATGTACATATAGAATAAATAAACCCAACTAACCCATGGATATAGATGTAAATGCAGTCATACTCTATTTTGAGCCTCTGTAGAGTACTGGGCATTAGGGGAAAAACAACATATGATTTCTTGCTAGTTTGATTTCAAATTATAAAAAATCTCAGTAGTTACAGGGTTTTAAAATAGTGCTCAGGTGTCATAGCTTCTGCCCATGATTGGTGTTTTAACAATTCACTTATGTTTCATTTTCACATTATGCATTTTACTTTTTTGTCTGCTGTGCTTCTTAGCTTTTGGGATTTGTTGGTTTATTTTACATCACAAACATACTGTAAGTCTGTCACTTTTCCAAGATGCAATGTGAAATGGAGAAAGGACCTTAATGGGTCTATGATTCAACTAACTTGTGCATCTTGGATTAGTACTGTAGAAATCAAAATAGTAACTGAGGTACAGTTACTGATTGTGCAATGGAATCTTTTGCTTTCCTGCAGTACATTTTTATCATTATGTAATAAAATGTTTCTCCACCCTCAAGTCTTATGTCATGCCATATAAATGTGGTTCTATGTTGAAATTTTTACCAATAAGTCCATGTGTGTGTTAAATTGGATATTTGTTTATGCCTGCATGAGTTTTACTTTCAGAACCTTTTATTTGCATTGCTTATTTTTATTTTGTTTGGCTGAGTTTTATGCATATATTTTCTCACCTGCCATATCCTAGGGGGCTTGGAGTAGCCATAATACAATGAGTCCACCTTCCTGGTCCCCAGATATTTCAGAAGGTCGGGAAACTTTTAAATCCAGACCGTTACCTGGCAGTGCCATATGGAGCATCAAAGTGGTAATTAATCTGTATTTATATATTCTTGTAGTCCTTTCTGCTATTTTTTCTATAGAAAGATGACAATGAACACTTTTTTAAACTATGTATATTACATTTTAATATAGTACTTTTTAGGATACAAATCCTTTCAAGGGAACCTCCAAGTAACATCGAAATATATTTTAACAAACACACCAGACAACATTTTTATGTTATGTTATTTTATTTTTATCCTGCCTTTCACCCAAAAAGGGACATAAATATAAACATAAAGAAATCCATCAGGATCCTTTAAAGCACAACTGATTTCATATCCTGTTTTTTAAAAAGCATCTTTAAAAGTGATCTCCCAGTACACAGGATATGATGATATTGCTATGATTTTTAATACCAAAAATACCACATAGGGTCCTTGATGGTGCAGTGGTTAAATGCCTGTACTGAAGCCATTCACTCACAAATCACAAGGTTGTGAGTTCAATACCAGCCAGGGGCTCAGGGCCAACTCAGCCTGTCATCCTTCTGAGGTCCCTAAAATGAATACCCAGCTTGTTGGGGGCAATTAGCTTACTGAGTTAATAACATATCTAGTACAATCATTCCTTTCAGCATTTAATTTTTCTCTGGCCTCATTCTTTACCATCCTATCTCCACCATCAATACTTCATGTTAGAGGTAGGTATCAGTGGATTGGCAGGGGCCAATCATCCCACATGCCACACACTTCTCCCAGTATGAGCAGAAGAGATGTGATGTCACTTCCACATTTGGGAATTGGCCAAAATAGAGTATGGCGATTTCCATCGTTTCCAGGACTGGGAGTACATGTTTTGTGGACAGTGGAGGCCAAAGGAACTCAATCAACTACATTTATGTAGTGGGCATTTCCCCCCATTTTCTGCTATTTTGGGCCAAAATTTTAACAGAAGGAATCTGGAGTCTCTAGGGCATCTTTGGAGGCTGAAAGCAAACCCCAAGGGGCAGCATGCAGCTCATGTCCCACATCGTTCCTACATTTAATTTATATGTACCATACACTTCATGTATTTGATAATGTGGGCTGTAGTACATGAAAGCTAATTATGTAATAAACTTGTTGATTTTTATGGTTTTGGGCTCTTTGTTGGTTTGACAGCAATAGACTACAATGGTTAATCCTTTGGAAATGGCTTTATAAGAAGCATTCATCTCCCGTAAGAGCTCTGTGAAGTATGTTTTGATTCTTCTTAAATTTTGGAATTTACTATATATAGGGTCGTGGATCAGGGTTCCCTGGGAAGCGGAGACCACGTGGTGCAGGTCTTTCTGGTAGAGGTGGGCGAGGGAGATCAAAACTGAAGAGTGGAATTGGATCTATCCTTGCTCCAGGGGTAAGAATCTGTGGCATATTTGTACCTTGTTGTTTAACCAAGAAAAGGTGCTGACTAGTGTTATTGCTGAGAATGCCTTAAAAAGGTTCCTTATGCTGAGAGACCCATCTACTAACATACTGACTAACACAGACTTTCTAACATTTCAGTCTAACATTCAGAAAAATTGTCTATATGACTGTGGGGCTGAGCAGACAGGCCAGGAAAGCTCAGCCTGTGCTTTCCTGGTCCTGGTGTTCACCTGGTTCACTTTCTGGGTCTATGGGGATGGGCTCACATACCCATTCCACTCTGACCTGGGACCTGCATGCACTCCTTACTTTGCTGTGCCATTGATTTCATTTAGAAATCCCCCTCCCATCATCATGTCTGATGTGGAAATAGGGTTCCAGGCCATGTTGGTGCAGCCCTGCTTCTGTGTGAGACGCAGCAACAGGGAAACGTCTGAGTGAAAGCAGTGGTGCAGCAAGGTAAGGAGGAGGAGGGCTTGTCAGATTTTGCAGCTGAGTTCCTATGTAACACCACACAAAATGGGGTATTTTACCTGGGGTAAAGAATGTTTACTTTGGGACTGGGCCAGATCTGCATGTGTGCTGGCAGGGTTGGGCCTGATCCTGCCCCCGGGGTTTTGGCCTGAGTTGTCTTAACTTGACAACATAAGACCAGGAGGAAGTCTGGTATTTTGCCCCAACAACTCTTCAGTTAAGGTCTTAGATCTTTCTGTCGCAGTCAGGTAGTGACTAGTGGAAAATGCTGTACTTTGTTATGACGTTGTCAACAAAATGGGTCTTGCATAGTTTCCCAACTGGTTGAATATATCATGGCTGGTAAATTAAGGGTTTAATTAAAATTTATTTGTTTATTTATGTATTTATTTTGTTAAAACACTTCTATCCTACCCTTTATTACAGGATCTCAGGGCAGCATACAATGTAAACAGTGCAAAACATTTCCAGATTAAAAGCAGAAATAATTTGAACAAGGTAAAATCGTATTAAACATAGTAATAGTTAAAACCACCTAAAATAACAACACTTTAAACACGTTAAAACCACTTTAAATACTACAACAACTTAAAACCATGTACATGTAGATTTGAAAAATCACCGTTTTAACAATAGTTATCAGTGGTTGTTATTGATGATGGGTATCTCTCAAGTATCAAACACAGTATCCCTCTCCATTAATTGTTTGGCTACTCTTTCAGGACAGTGTGAAAATAATGTCAGACTAATGTGCCTTTGGTCTGATTTTGCCATAACACCTCCTATGTTTTCACTGAGAGTTTTCTGATTAAAGGATATTTCATGTGTTGGTTAGGACAGCCTTACAGGTTAACACTAGAAATGTAGCATTCCACAAATAAATGTAGGTATGCTATCTCCTCTGTATCTATTATATCTATTCGTTGTAGCAGCAAAAGCAAAAGGACTGGTGGGTGTGTCTGCAGAAAACAATGTTTTAAAATCTTTTGGCAGCAAATTGGTTCTAGAATGAATAACTGCAAAGCAAAATGCAGAATATAAGTGAGTCAGATTGGATATTTCCACATGACAAATGAAAATCTCATTTCATGAACATGGATATATAGAAGTATGCAAACCCCTAATACCTTAAATTTCATTTGCCTCAGAAGCCCATTTACAGCTTACAAATTGCATATTGGAATTTTAAAAATCAGGTCTGTTGAATTGTTTACTGCCCAGTGCTGGTGCCACTGAAAGGTGCAAAATTTACTCAAAATATTAGAAAGAACAAGTATACAATTTACATACCTTAAAATTAATATGATATTCTCCAGATTAAGGACTTTTTATCCCAATTTGCTAAATAAATGCATAGGATATAGCATCCATGTCTGGGCATCGACAGGGTAAGTGTGACCCTGTTGGTGCTCTTGGATATCTCAGCAACCTTAGATACCATTGACCACGGTATCCTTCTGGAACGTCTGAGGGAATTAGGAACTGGAGACTCTGATTTGCAGTGGTTCCATCCCTACCTCTCAGGCATGTTCCAGATGGTGATGCTGGGGGACAGCTGCTCCTTGAAAAGAGAGCTGACATCTGGTGTCCCTCAGGGCACCATTCTGTCCCCCATGCTGTTCAACATTTACATGAAGCCGCTGGGCGAGATCATCCGGGAACATGCTGATGACACTCAGATCTATCTCTCTATGTCTATGACTACTATAGTGACTAAGGATGGCACCTCTCCTCTGGATGCATGTCTTGGGTCAGTAATGGGCTGGATGAGGAAAAAAAAGCTCAAATTGAATCCAGAGAAAATGGAGGTACTTGTGATAGGTACACTAGGTCCAGAGAGGGAGATTTGTCAACCAGTCCTGGAAGGGGTCACACTTCATCTAAAGGATGAAGTTCGCAGTCTGGGAGTACTCCTGGACTCATCACTACAGTTGCCTTTTCAAGTAGATGCAATGGCCAGGAGTGCTTGGTACCAACTTTGGTTGATACACCAATTGCATCCCTACCTGGGATGGACCTTGAAACAGTGGTACACACACTGGTAATCTCTCACTTAGATTTCTGTAATGCGCTCTACATAGGCTACCCTTGTACTAAGTTCAGAAACTTCAACTAATTCAAAATGCAGCAGCCAGATTGATCACCGGTACTTAGTCTTGACCACATAACACCAGTGTTAAAATCTCTCCACTGGCTGCCGGTTAGCTTCCGGGCGCAATACAAGGTGTTAGTTATTACCTTTAAAGCCCTACATGGCTTGGGCCCAAGTTACTTGCGGGAATGCCTCTCCCGACATAATCCGCCCCACACACTCAGAACATTAGGGAAGAATTTGTTGGAACATTGTAATTCCCAATTAACCACAACTTCTCACAGAGCTTTTACTGCTGCAGCCCCTAAACTATGGAATAGTCTGCCGGCGGAGATCCGTCTCATTACCACCTTAGATGCCTTTAAGAAGGCACTTACGACGGATCTCTTCCAGTGGGCTTTCCCATCGGATTTGATATAGAGACGATGATTAAGACCCCACCCTAATTATGATGATATATGATTTGATGTTTGGAAATTTTAATGAACTAATAGAGATGTATAATTCAGTATTAGTATTTTATTGATCACTTAAACTGCATTGTATCATTTTAATGTTGTAATCCTCCTTCGATCCATGGAAGAGGCGGGACATATAAATTGTTGTTATTATTAGTATTATCATCATTGTAAACCAGCTGCCCAACTTCCAAATATAAAAGGCCACTTCCTGTATCTTCCTGATGTTTTTGTTCCAGCCACTTACAATAACATCTAGTCATCTATTCTTTTTTCCCTTTCTAATGGATATTCTTCTCTTCTTTGGCAACCAAGTTACTTGTAACATCTTTCTCCCCTTTTCTATGTCACTTCAGATATGCACAATGTAACATTCAAAATGAGCATTGTAATTGGTGAATGGGGAAAGAGGCAAACAAGACTAGGTGGAAGATGAGGAAACATATAGAGTAATGGTGGTGTCATTTGAAACCCAATTGACAGAAAAATCTCTTGCAAAATTGCACACATTTTGTGTGGAAATTAATAAGATGTAATTAATTTTGCAACTAAGAGAGTGAAAGTTCTGTGCCCAGGCCAACAGCAGCCTTTAAGACTTTTCCCTTCCTGTTTCAATTTATATAACTTATGAAGCATTTTCTCTTTATTCTTAAAAAACAGTATTATATATTGTATAGGACTAAAATTTAGTATAGGACTAAAATGTGTAAGATCCAAGTTTAAATCCCTACTCAGTGCTGAAGATCATTTGGTAACACTATATTTCAGCTTAACCTACTTCACACAGTTGTAGTTAGGATAAGATAGGGGTATGAGGAAAAACTATATATTCCATCTTCTGGTATTGGGGAGAATGGCAGTATAACTTAAAGGCAGTAAATGCAATGCATAAGGTTGTCATCTTCAATAATGCTAAAACAGTCTGTATGGTAGAGTTAAATGTTGGTAATAATTTATACAAAAAAGTTATGGTTTTTTCTTTTTGTTTTTGCAGGTCACAGATATGGATATTTCTTCTAACAGAGATGAGGAAGAAAACTCAATGCACAATACCGTTGTCTTATTTTCTAGCAGTGACAAGTTTACTTTGCATCAGGTTGCAACTTCACTTCATATTTATTGGTTTCTAGTGGAAATCATTGTTCATTTCTCTTTTTTTAAAATCCATTTTCTGTATATATTTTTTTAACTTGAATTCTCCACTTCAGATAAGGCTTGTGTATTCTGATCAGGTGAAGTTCAAATCTTGCAAGTGAGTTAGATAATTAGATAATTCTGACTCACAAATCAAGGGGTGAAGTTTGTCAGTATTTTAGTAAATGTAGGAATTAAACTTTATGGAAGCTATCTTAGTACAGAAAGATTCGAATGATTGGGAGACTTCTGGTAGTGCATTTTGTGGCTGCTTTCCTCCTTTCAAGTTGTCACTGAACACATGCAAGATCAGTTCCTTGTTAGATGTTACACTGGCTGCTGACATTTGGGCACAGTTCAGATGTTGGGCCCTTAAAGTTCAACCATAGAAATGAAATTAAGTAGTAGGCTGAATTTGGGAAACAGTAGGACAACTCCAAAAGGGCCTCCTCTTTTATCAGTTTGGAGAGAGGAATATGTGTTTGCTCATTATCTTCTGTTCGGTGCTGGGAGGCAATGATGTGTAGTCCAGTTTGATAAGCTGAATGTCCCAGTTCAGTTAACGAGATCCATGCTTAATTGTCATTTACTGGATGAGAAAGTATGATTTAAGCTAGATACATGTTCCAAATAGCCTGGGTAGCCATGACAACAGTCCCCCTGGATTGAAAATGCTACTGCTTAATGCTAGGCTGGTGACTGGGAAAACAACTGCCCATTCAGGACTTAATCCTGGATGAGTATGCTGACCTGGTCTGTATCACAGAGACCTGGCTGGATGAGGCAGAGGGGAGCTAATCTATCTCAGTTTTACCCACTAGGTTTTTCTGTGCTGCAGGCAAGATCTGGGGTGTGAGGAGGCAGCATTTCAGTAGTCTCTCATGATTCCAATCCTCTGACCAGTTGCCCCATCCCACAGTCTGCAAGGTTTGAGTGTGTGTATTATAGCTGGGTGGCCAGAACAGGTTAAGGATTGTATTTGTGTGCCATCAGCCTGCTGCTCAACAGTCTCCCTTCCTGAACTAGCTAGAATGGTCTTGGGGTTAGTGTTGGAGTTGTCTTCTGTGTTATTGCGTGATAACAACATCCATGCTGAGACTGCCTTTTCTGGCCCTACTCATGCTGCTAGACACACTCTGGAACTTGTCTTCTGGTTAGTGGTTATGTGGGCGAAGGCCTTCTCTGTGGATGCTCCCACAGTTTGGAAACCCCTAACTAATAAATAAATAATAAATAAAAATTTTATTTTTATACCGCCCTTCCAAAGATCAGGGCGGTTAACAGCATAATAAAACGCAACATATACATCGAGATTAAAACAAATACACAAAAACAGCATAAAACCCCCGTTGGCCAATCCTCTTTGCCACAAAAGAGGAAGGGAGGCCCACTGGACTTTAGTCGGGGAATGCAACCTGAAATAGAAAAGTTTTTAAATCCTTTCTAAATTGGGCCAGGGAGGTGGCCGAGCGGAGCTCTGTGGGCAGTGTGTTCCAAAGAGCCGGGGCGGCGATGGAAAATGTCTTCCTCGTAGTGGAGGACAGTCTAGCCCCTGGCACCCTAAGTAGTTGCTGCCCCGATGTTCTGAGGGTGCGGGACGGAATGTACGGGGAGAGGCGGTCCTTCAGGTATCCTGGGCCCAAGCCATTTAGGGCTTTATAGGTCATCATCAACACCTTATATTGTGCCCGGAAGCGAATAGGCAGCCAATGCAGATCTTTAAGCACCAGTGTAATATGGCTGGCCCTGGAAGTTCCAGTGACCAGCCTGGCTGCCATATTCTGTACCATTTGTAGCTTCCGGGTTTGGTATAAGGCAGGAGTAGGCAACCTTTTTGAGCCGAGGGCCGGGTTGCTGTCCCTCAGACAACTGGGGGGCCGAAGCCAAAAAATAAATAATTAAAAAAAAATTAAATAAATAAATAAATAAACCGGGACAAATGTAGGACAAAATTTTCAAATGGAAGACACTTTTTTTTAAAAAAAAATGGAGGACACGTGAAAAAAATTTGCTGATTTTTAAAAAAAAAATGTTAATATAAATGCATGTTTTTTCTGAGGCTTCTATAGACAATTGCCCCCCAAAGGCCCTGGCGGCAATCGGCAGCAGGACCAGGCTGGGGCCGGTCCCAAGGCCTCGCCGGGCCGCATCCGGCCCACGGGCCGCAGGTTGCCTACCCCTGGTATAAGGGTTGCCCCATGTAGAGTGCGTTACAGAAATCCAATCTCGAGGTTACCAGAGCGTGTACTACCGTTTCAAGGTCCCTCTGGGCCAGGTATGGGCACAGCTAGCAAATAAGCTGAAGCTGATAACAGGTGTTCTTGACGGTCGCATTCACCTGAGCAGTCAGGTGAAGCAACGAATCAAGAAGCACCCCCAGACTGCGCACGGAGTCCTTCACAGGGAGCGTGACCCCGTTCAGGACAGGTGGAACCACCGCCATTCCTGGACCAGGAGAACCTATCACTAGTACCTCCGTTTTCTCTGGATTCAACTTGAGTCGGTTTTCCCTCATCCAGCCCATTACTGACTCCAGGCACACCACGAGAGGAGAGACGCCATCCTCAGTCACTGCATCAGTCGGAGACATAGAGAAAATTATTTGGGTGTCATCAGCGTACTGATAACCCCACGCCCCATGTCTCCGGATGATCTCTCCCAGCGGTTTCATGTAAATGTTAAATAGCATGGGAGACAGAATGGCTCCTTGAGGGACCACAGTTTTAAGGGCCCTCTCATCGGAGCACACGTCTCCCAGCTGCACCATCTGGGACCTCCCAGAGAGGTAGGACCGGAACCACTGGAGCACAGTGCCCCCAATTCCCACCTCTGCCAGGCTCCCCAGAAGGATACCATGGTCTATGGTATCGAAAGCCGCTGAGATGTCCAAGAGCACCAGCAGGGACACGCTTCCCCTGTCGATGCCCTAACTAGGCAAGTTAGGCTAGCTTCTTGTTTGTTTTCCTTTTGGTTACAGGTTAAAGCCTTTCTTTGCCAGCAAGCTTTTGAAAATTTGTTTTAACAATAATGGTCTTTATGGTGCTGTACTGTTTTTTATCTGTTTTAAAGTAAGATTTTAATTGGTTTTAATTCTGTTGTTTTTTAACGTTGACTTTGTATGTGTTATTTAACTATATGTTTTTTTATTGTATTCTCTGCCTTGGATCCCATCCTGGGAGAAAGGCAGGATATAAGTAAAGTGGGTGGTTATGTTATAATGAAAATTTTGAATGCATTAAAATCTGAGTGTTGATTTGTAATCAGTGACATGAGCATTCAGAAACTAATTTCTAAACTAATTTTAGGGATAAGATATATGTCTTCAAGCAGTACAGCATGGATAGGGAGGATCTCGTTTAAATGCACATCCAAATGTCAAAATGTTTCATGATCTAGTAGCTGTTAGCTGTTTCTGTGCACAGATTTTGTCAGTTGGCTCATAGTGCTTGTCTTACACTGCTGTTTTCATTGTCCCTCAGCACAGTGTAGCAATGAGCCAATGAGTTGCTTTGCCCTTCACTCCTGTTTCCCAAATTTACAGTGAAATGGCACACTAGTAGCTTGGGAAAGCAGCATGAAATTGTGGAAATGTAAACTTTTGGAGAGATTTCAGCAAGCATTTACTCTTGCTGTCATTTTCATACTATAAATATGCAGTTCTATTCAGTATACGCTGGACCCTCCACATTCACTGGGGCTAGGGGCACAAGACCCCTATGAAAGTGGGAAAACTGCATATAAAAAAGCAATGTTTTTTTAAACCTGAGAGAACACGTTCTAGGAATCTGTAGGTCCTCCATGGGAATTCTGTGGTCAAGGTCTGCCAGAAGTTGACCATAAAATTGCACTGGAGTACCTGCAGATGCCTAGAGAAGTGTCATCTCTAGGAATCTTTAGGTCTTCCAGTGTGACGTTTGGCAGAAGTAGACAATAGAGTCACCCTGTAGGACATAGAGATTCCTAGACAGACTATATTAATCAAAGCTGCAAAAGTCAAAGTTGCAAATGTGGAGGGCCAACTGTTCTTTGAGGAGTGATTTTTCCTTTTACATCTTGTCAATCCTAGAGTCAGAAGAAAAGATATACTATAATCCGAAGTAGCTTGAATGTGTTTACAAGCCTATATGTTGCTGTTTTATATCTCGCACCTATATTTTATACATTTAATACTGGCTGTTAACTTTTTTTTAAAAAAAAACTGCACCTGTTTGATATTCTAGGATATGTGTGTAGTTTGTGGAAGTTTTGGTCAAGGCGCAGAAGGCCGATTGCTTGCCTGCTCTCAGTGTGGTCAGTGTTACCATCCCTACTGTGTCAGTATTAAAGTGAGTGCTTTTAAATTATTATTGTTGTTGTTGTTCTGTATTATATTTGTAGGCATATTGTACTTTAGCCACATTGATTCCAGTTCTGACACTATTAGGGAGTGTGGTTAACTTCTTTAATTTTTTTCTGTAAATGAGATTATTATTTGTATGCCACTGGCAAAACACTTTAATTAAATGACATTTTTTAAATGCAAGAGAAGATAACCTTTCTGTAATTTTGAAGCCATAAATAGCACCAATTATCCTGCAGTAGCTCGAAAAAGTATTAAAACATAAGCTCAGTATTAAGCTAGAAGTGAGCCAAGTATTAAGATACATAGCATGTTTTTTTCTTGGAAAAATTATACTCCATCTTCATTTATGAAGGCAATAAGATTCATTTAATTCAGTTTGTCTGTTGGCTGTCAGAATTGACAGAAACTGGAGTAGTTAATTAATGCTTTACATTCATTAGGCTAGGAGAGAATGTGTGAAAATTAAATTTGGATAGTTATGAGTTTACTTATGCAGAGATAAGCTATTTGGGGCAATGTAAAACCTATAAACTGGCTTTCTCATTTTATAACTGCAATTAAATGAAAAGTGGATTTTCCACTATGCACTTTAGCATTTTACCTAATATCTGCATATTCTTTAGGAAAGGAATATATATTCTTAGAATAGGGATATCATTGTGAAGCTCTTTAGATGTTGGGCTGCAGCTTTTGGCAGTCCTAGGCCGAAAACAGACGGCCCTAAAGGGGAGGCATCACTCCACCCCTTTGTGCGCCAGATCAGGGCCGCAGTAACGACATGCCGCAGTCCTGATCTGGCCTTTTCCTGGTACAAAAAGGAGCTCTTCTTCGCTCCTATGGCATGTGTCGTCTAATTGCTGCACCACAGGACGGTTCCCATGCTGCCCTCCATCTGATTAGGCAGGCAGGGTGACTCTAGCTTGGGGGGTCACCACGCTCCCACGCCTCCCCCAAGCCGGATTTATTGCCGGTCTGGTTTGCCCCTTAGACAGCATAGTCAGTGGTAAGGAATGCTGGGAGCTGCAGTTCAACAGTATCTGGAGGGTCAAACCTCTACACTTGTAGTAGAATGATAGTTAATATGGTACTTCATAGAGGAAAGCAGTATAAGATGGTTTGCTTGAAAACATTAGTCTTTGAAATTGGGAACATGACCAGCTGTCACAGAGTGGTAATCTAATAGAGCAGATGGTTTGCAGAAAGTCCTAGGTCAGTTTGTGTTATCTCCCAAAAGAAACAAGAATTCTGTCTGAAACCTTAGAAAGCAAATGCCAATCAGTATTGACAGTACACCATAGATAGGGTGTTGATCTGACTCAATATAAACTTAAGGCAGAATTCAGTGTTTAGGAAAGTGTGAAAAATTCTTTCACCATTTAAAATGAATGTTCTGTCCTGATTAGGAAGGGAGTCAGAGGATTATTTCCAAGTAAATCTCCATTTGTTTCCATCTAGCTTGTTTCTGTTTGATTGGCCACCAGAGAGTGGAACGTTAAAATATGTAATAAACCTTAGCCTTAATGAGTGATTACACAGAAACCAGCACTACTCTACTTGTTCAATATTCTGAAACATTTCCAGCCTGGAGAAGCTTGGTGTTGGCCTGTCATACTAACCTTTGGCAGGAGTAGCTTCTCTTCTTGCCAGTTCCAGACCTCTGCAGGTGCTACGTAAGACTAGCTACATAGGAGGGGAGCATCTAGATTCCAATTCATAGGGAGCAGGTTTCAAAAGGACTGAATATCCACCTGCAAAAACATCTTTTGTACTTTCCAACAGTTGAGAGCACTTATCTTTTAAATTGGTAATTTAAAATCTCTTAAAAGGGGTAATTTTAAAAAGTATTTCTAAGCCTATAAAACAATAGGGAATTATGCAGTGTTTCTCTGAGTAATTTCATGCTGTCTTCCACTTTGCAGATTACAAAGGTGGTGCTCCACAAAGGCTGGAGATGCCTGGAGTGCACTGTGTGTGAAGCCTGCGGGAAGGCTACAGATCCAGGAAGGCTACTTCTTTGTGATGACTGTGATATCAGCTATCACACTTATTGCCTAGATCCACCACTGCAAACAGTTCCCAAAGGAGGTTGGAAGTGCAAATGGTGTGTTTCCACCTATTCTTTATAATGTTCAGTATTATTTTTTTTCACTTGACACTATTGTAAACATACATTTCACTTAGTGTAAGTCTGGAAAATGAATCAAAAGAAATAGTAACAAATAAATAAAATACCCATATCTGCATTCATGTAGAGTTAGGGGCGGTACAGATCAGCATGTAAAGCTGGCATCCAGCTGGGTTGGGGGCATGGCATATGCATGACGCACACCCCCATGACACGCAGAAACTGATTTCATGCTGTCCAGCTGCCAACACAGCAGCTGGCTTCTGGGCACTCCAGCAATGCAGTGTTTAGACGCCACATGCCAACGAAGAGCCTTAAAGCCGCGGTGGGGTGGGAAAAGTCAGCTTTTTGCGGGTGCAAAAAGGAGCAGCATTTTGACGCTTATTTTTGGGCTGGCAAAAAGGTGGATTGAGGCTGTGATGTGCGATTACCACAGCCCAAATCCAGCTTTCTCAGAGTCAGCTTCAAACTGCCCTTTTGCAGCTATCTGTTCTGTCCCTTAGATGGCTACATTGTGCTGGGATAAAATACAGACTTGAAGAAAATCAAGAGAGTATCTTGTTGCCCACCCAAATTTGAAAAATATATTGGAGATGATCTTGATTGATCTTGAAGACTCCTACAATGATTGTCCTGGGGCACCTCAGTATATGCTGGGGCTACTGGATTTGTGATGGCTTGGGATTTTATGACAACCATGATGCTGTCCCAGTATGGCAATATATGCAATTGGCTTCTTAGGCAGATGGGAGCATAGTGATTTGAAATTTAAGCTCTATTCCTGTGTGACAGGGTACCTCCTTTTTAGTCTTTAAAAGGTCATCTCATTGTGCAAGGTTTGTGGAGAACATTATTAAAACAGTCTTTTCCTATGACTAATGGATCTAGAAAGACACCAGTGACCTTTGGGGCAGTTTCCTACTGGTATGGCAGGTGAGAAGACCTAGCAGCTTACATTCAAGTGGCTCTTTCCTTTGTGCAGAGAAAGGAGTAGCGATGTATATTAAACCTGATATTAATCACAAAGAAATATTCAAAGATAACAATGGTGTATATCAGGCAATAGAGTTGGAATAGGGAAAATATTAGCAATCAATATATATGCCGCTCAAGAAAATAGACCTAGATTTTTTGAAAAACTGAAACAAAGAATAACAGAATACAGTTACGAAAAAATCTTGATTACAAGAGATTGGAACAGGGTAGTCAACCCGAATCTTGATAGACTTACCCATGCAAGACCACAAAGACAACAAGGAAAGTTACCCAAATCAGCGATCCATATGATAGAAGATTTAAACCTGATAGATATTTGGAGACTACAACACACAAAAGTCAAAGAATTTACTTTTTTCTCAGGGAACTATAAGTCCTGGTTACGTATAGATATAGCATTCATATCTAAACTTTTATGTAAAGAAATGATAAAAACTGAAATACAGTGTGCCCGCGTTATATGCGGGTGCGCTTTAAGCAGACTTGAGCATATGCGCTCAAGCCGTGGGGAGCACACAGGGCGGCGCGTCCCATTCAAATGAATGGGGTGCATGCCTGTGGCGCCCCACACGCTCCCACGCCGCCGCACACGAGCATAGGCGGAATTCGCCTTATGCAGGGGGGTCCGGAACGGATCCCCCACGTGAGGCAAGGGGCCACTGTATTACCTAGGGTCCTATCCGACCATAGTCCTATTACGTTACAAATTAATCAAGACAAAAGAGAATATTCTTGGAGACCATGCAGTTTCTTGATATATGCTACAGCTGAGGTTTAGGAGGCAAGTTGAGCAATGGGAGGTGGGTATGAGAGTCTAATACTGAGTCCTTTCAAACACATGGTACAGTTCATTATCAAATTTGCTTTCTATCAGTGATGGTGCTAAAGAAAGTAGTTTCCATTACAGCTATAAACTGATTGCTAATATCCACTTTCTCATCAAGGTATTTTAGTAGTCTTTGATGAAAGGGATTTTCTGGATCCATTTCCCTGGTTTAGGTTTGTTTTAGAATAGAATCTGCCTCAGGATATGTTTAATCTGTGGATACTCACAGCATTGACTCTTGTGCAGTAAAGCAGTGTTTGTTAGTAAATAAGTAAATAAGTAATAAAATGTTTCTCCTCTGTGCTGGTGTTTTGCAGGTGCGTTTGGTGCAGACATTGTGGAGCTACTTCTCCTGGTCTAAGATGTGAATGGCAGAATAATTACACACAATGTGCTCCCTGTGCAAGTTTATCTACCTGCCCAATCTGCTGTTGCAATTATAGAGAAGAAGAGCTAATTTTACAATGTAGACAGTGTGACAGGTCTGGTTTCTATTGTGGTTTTTTTTTTTTTTTTTCATATTTCAGTCATTTGTTCATATTGTAGTGTGAGGCTACTGTTGGTTTACCAGTACAGGTAAATTAATTTTGCCTATTCCGGATCACGGTTTGTTTCTTATAAAATAGTATGGTTCGATATTGTATGTTTGTAAAGCTTATGGGCTGGAATGGACTGGATGGCCCTTGTGGTCTCTTCCAACTCTACGATTCTATGATTGCTTCTCCATGCTGATGAGCCATCAGCCTAATCCAATTCTATTTCATATGAACTGAGCTTCAGTTTATTGGCTATCATTCCTTCCATTACCATGACCCCACCCCTGATCTAGCATTTCTACTGTTTTACCTGGATGTGATGAAACAAAGAAACAGATTTTTTCATGTGAAGTCGAAGGCTTTGCATGTGTATTGTTCTGTGCTGATGGCAGGCCTCAGGCTGGGAGGCAAATGCAAAAGAGGATTAGTGTCTGCTAATTGGTGATCATTATTTGCTAGGAAAGCCCCTGACTCTGAGTGATTTTTCATTTGCATTTGCTGAGTCCTTATTTTGCTATTCCTCAGGACTGGTAGCCAAATTTTGTTCACTTTAAGGGTTTCTTCTTTCTGGTTGAAATTATCCAGATGTTTGTGGATTTCAATGGCTTCCCTGTGCATCCTGACATGGTAGTGGTTGGCATGGTCCAGAATTTTTCATCTCACTAAAAACCTCAGTCAAGTTAAATAGTGGGGGAAGGACAGAATGTAATTGCCAATAAATTGAACAATAATCCTCCAATACAAACGTCTGGACTCAACTTTCCAGTTAGGAATAGAACCTGTGCACCAAAATATGTACAGAGCCCATCTAGGGGGATACTATGATCATTAGTACTGAAAGTCACAAAGAGGTCAGTTCAAGAGATTTGGGAATCATACTAGCTTTGTGTTTTGCTTGGTACTCACCAAAGCAGTCTTAGTGCTAGAAATTAGAGATGCTTTCCAACCGAAATGAACCTTCAAATTCCTTCTCATTAGAGAGTGCCTAGAACAATATAGCAACCACTTGCTGAAGCACATTGCTGAAAAAAGAATATTAGTGATCAGCTAATTTTAACAACTATTTTGGAGCATTGTATCATGGTCTTTTTAGAGCAGTTCTTAAGGTACTAGATATGTTCTATGTTGCTATTTGTTTACATTCTCAAAGTCTGAATGCTATTGTGGTATACAGATATATATATTTCAACTAATCCTTTCTCCCTCTTCAATTTAACTTCCAGATGGATGCACACAGTCTGTCAAAACTTAAGCACAGAGGAGGAGGTTGAAAGCACAGCTGACAGTGGTTTTGACTGTACCATGTGTAGGCCATATATACTACCAGCAAATGGTAATTTGTTCATGGGATATTTAGTAGTACTGTAGTTGGTTTTGAAATATCTATTTATTTGTTTATCTATCTGTCTGTCTGTCTAATCAATAATGGTAGATGCTGAATTAATTGCAAAGATGTGCTTGAGACAAATAATTTATTTTACCTTGCTTTTTAGTGGGGTAAAATAAGTAATGGTAAATAAAACAGTTAAGGAAAGAAGCATGGCTAAATTTCTGTTGTTCATGCATGATACTTTTTTGGTATCATACTAAAGACTTGAATCCACTAATACCAGAAAAAATGTGCTTTTGGAGGTGTTGAAGGGTAGAGACTGCAGTGTAGGTACCATGATATTGAAACCTAGGATTGTTTTCAGTTATGCAAACAGAGGACTGTACTAGACTTAGGTCCCATACAGACAGGCCAAAATAAAGCTGCTTCGGGTCACTTTGGAGTTATGCTGTTTCAATGATGCATGCGTCCTAAGAGTCCGGAAGCTGTGCCAAATCTGTGCTCTAGCATCATTGAAACAGCATACCTCCAAAGTGACCCAAAGCAGCTTTATTTTGGCCTGTCTGTAAGGGGCCATAGAGACTCTGATGGACCAAACTTCCTGGTTTATGTCTGCTGCTTCCAGAAATATCATGATTAGTGCACATAATTTTTACTTTTTATACTGGGCCTTCCATTGTTTTTCTAGAACTAATACACCATAAGATAAATAGATGTCATCTCAAACTGTGATCAGTCCTAAAATTAAAATGTTTATAATTGCAGTTTTGTCACTCCTGCACTAATGGAACAGTTGAATAGTTGCAAAAGATTGATGAAGGGTATCAATATCAAAAAAGGACGTTGTAGACAATGGTTCAGAATATTGTAATTGAACTGAAAACATTAAATTTTCTGTTTATTTCATTTTCCAGTGCCTTCCACAGAATGCTGTGAATCTTCAGCTGCAGTCCAAATTATAACAAAAGCAAAGGAATTTGGTAACTTTTAACATTCTTGATTCCTTCCCTCATGGTTTTGGCTGCTATGTCTGTGTCACTCCTAAAACTATGGCCATAGTACATAAATATGTGTCACAGCTCTTTCTAATGATTTCATTATTTGTCACCTCATCCCCCTTTATTACTTAGTTTATTTAAATTTGGGCCTTCTCTATCAAGTACTTGTTTGCTGAATAAATATGCAAATGCTCTTTAAAACTGAGCAACTTTTATGTTAAAATAATTCCCTAAGTGAGTCATAAACTATGTTCAAAATTATAGTGGAGGCTGCTAAATTAGTTTCAGGCCCTCTTGTGACTGGCTTCTTAGCTATAATTTTTAGAAGGCAGGAATACAGTTCCTTAAAGTTAGAGAACTAAACGAACAGTAACAAAAACTACTTAATGTTCATTAATCAAAATTATTAAACCTATTTATTCCTCTTATGGTTCATGCAAATTTCATAGACCCACCGAAGACATACACTCAGGATGGAGTCTGTTTGACAGAAACAGGGATGTCTCAGTTACAGAGTCTTAGTGCAGTTGTACCAAGAAGAAAACGGACCAAGCCAAAGCTCAAGTTGAAGATTATCAACCAGAATAGTGTGGCTGTACTCCAGACACCACCTGACATCCAATCTGAACACTCAAGGGATGGGGAGATGGATGACAGTAGAGGTAATTGTTGTTCTGTGCTATATTTTCCTATTAGCAATAGCAATGTTTTCATAATGTTTCATTGTTGTTGCAAATGTCATTGTTCAGATGATTTGAAATGGAACTAAAAACAGGACTCAGGGTGGCAGTATGCACAGTGTCCTTATCCCATCTCTTCTAAGCTTAAAGTGTTCGGTCAGAAATAAGTTCTTTTACAACACAGATAATTTTTCATTATCAGCATGCAGAAGCCCATAGATTTTTTTGTTTGCACCTCACTAACCCCCTACCTCCACACCCTGGCTGCCTTGGGAAAACCTTTAGCAATACAGCTTACATTTTGCTCTTTGTTTTGATCAAAGCAATCTTCTTTTCTTGGAACCCTGCCAATCTAATCACCTTTACTCCCTTCAGGTACCCTAAGAGGGTAGTCCGCTGCCTAACCAAAACCAAAACCATTCTTTTTCTCTTGTGAATTGGCAGAACATACTAGATTCTAGGCCAGCTCTGCAAGAATGGTAACAACCTATTCTCAAGCAGAATTGGAGATGTGGGTGACATAAATGTGAGAAAAGACTTTTACATTTAAAAGTCCTTAGTAAACATTCATTCAGTGGCCCTTGCCCAATTTTGCATATGGGCCTTGCCCAATTTTGCACACACACATACCCCAAAAGCCTCACAATGAGCTCATTTTTTTCTTCAGAAGAAGAACAATCATGCTTCTTGAAGTCTTCAAGAAATGTAATTTTCTGGCCTCTTTTCAGTTCAGCTGGTGATGAAGGATTCTGCCGAGGGAAAATTCTGGACCTGCCAGCTTCCTCTACTCTGCTGTAGACAAAATTACAGATAGACTGCTTACAGTCACAAGCAGCAGTGCAATCTTGTGTCAAGTTGTTAAATGTAGATATGAATGTACACTCAGTCTTTTAGTCCACCAGCCTAGCATTGTCTCTTCATTCTGATTATAGCTTTCCATGTTGTCTGAGATTCTTTGACTGAGGAGGTGCTATGGTTCTTTTGTGTTCAAAACATGCTCTCTGCCACTGTACCATGTGCCCTTTTGTGTTCATATGTAACTGATACAGAAACACCTGCCATTTCTTGAACATAATTTATTTGTATCTGAAAAGAAACGGTGCCTCCTCTTTTTTGTGTGGCTAGGTTTATATTCCATACTTGACTCCAATGGCTGAATGTAGTTACTTTCCCTACTGTGCACTTCTTAGTGTTTCATAACAGGCTCTTCATTTTAAAGATGTAGGAAACAGACAGTGTTCTTGTAGTTTATCTTGATAAATTTTATTGTATCCTTACTGCATGAAGAGGAAAATGTAATTGTGTGTACAAGTAAATTCTTAACAGGTAAATTAGGTGTCAATTTTTATGCTTAATGACCTTTGGTCCTGGGCCAGTTAAAAGGAAAGAAAACAAAATGGCTGGAAATATATGTAATCCTATTGTAATTTTAGTGCAGGGACCGCAGGTAAATGTGAGAGCAATGAAAAATGAGCTCTTGCCATTGCACCATAGATAAACTACATTATGTGAGCCAGTATATCCCAGGACTCTTCTCCCACAGTGGTCTAAAGAAGATTTAGTGGTGAGCATGCCTCTTTCTCATACTTAGAAACAGAAAATCCAGATTAGACTACTTCAGATTCCTAATACTTTTATTAGCAAAATGATTTTAGACTTTCGAGATGGAAATGTTATATAAGGAGGCATGGTGCTTATAAATGTATTTTGGCTTTCACAGAACAGCTGACTGAATACAGTATTGACAAATAGTAAAAACAAGGGTTCATTAGATGGAACCTACATTTAAAGTCATCTATCCTGGCTCAGCCATGTAAACCCACTGGGTGGCCTTGGGCAAGTCATACTCTCTCACCCTCAGAGGATAGCCATGGCAAAAATCTCTCTGAAGAAACTTGCCAAGAAAACCCCATGATAGGTTTGCCTCTGTTGTTGTTAGCTGCCCTCAAGTCAGATTCATGGCAATCCTGTGGATAAGACATATCCAAGAATCCCTATCCTCCACTGCCTTGCCCAGATCCTGCAAGACGTTGCCCATAACCCCCCTTATTGAGTCTATCCATCTGGTTTGGGGCCTTCCTCTCTTTCTTCTGCTCTCTTATCTTTCCTAGCATTATTGTTTTTTCTAGTGATCCGGGTCTTCTCATTATGTGGCCAAAATGTGATAGTCTCGACTTTGCTTCCAAGCAGAGCCCTGGTCTGACCTGTTCAAGAACCCATTCGTTTGTCTTCTTGGCTGTCCATGATATCATCCTAAGTACTCTTCTATAGCACCACATTTCAAATGAGTTGGTGTTCTTTCTGTCTGCTTCCTTCAGTGTCCCGCTCTCGCATTCGTACATGGTAATTGGGAATATAATGGTCTGAACAATTCTGAGTTTAGTGCTCAGTTGTACGTCTTTGCTCTTCATTATCATTTCCAGTTCTTTCATAGCTGCCCTTCCAGTTCCCAGTCTTCTTATTTCTTGACTGCAGTCTCCATTCTGGTCAATGTTTGATCCTAGATATGGGAATTCTTTATTTTAGGTTCCTCATTGTCTAGATTGAATTGGTGTATTTCTTCTGTGGTCATTATTTTTGTTTTTTTTACGTTCAGCATCAGACCTGCCTTTGCACTTTCATCTTTGACCTTCCTTATTAACTGTTCCTGAATGTCTTCTGCTAATATTATGGTGTCGTCCGCATATCTTGGATTGTTAATGTTGCTTCCTCCTATCTTCTCTCCTCCTTTTTCTGATCCTAATTCTGCTTTTCTTACGATGTTTTGAGCATATAAGTTAAACAAGTAAGATGATAGGATGCATCCTTTCCTGACCCTTAGTTTGCCTTTGGGTTGTCATAAGTTGGAAATGACTTGAAGGCATATTGTTATCTGAATTTTCATTGGTATAATAAGACTTAAAGATACCTATGGAATTAGGACAATAAGTTAATTAGGTTCTTATAAAATAACTTGTTGTTAATATACCTATGTGTCTGTCTTGGCTTGTACCACCTTTTACCAACCTCTGCTGTTATGCCAGCTCATATCCTTTTTGAAGAAACAGGACCTGCTTTCATCTAATGCCCAAATAACATCCAGGATTAATTTTTGCAATTTGCTTTACATGGTACTGTCTTTAAAAATTGTTTGGAAATTTCTCTTGGTTCAAAAAAAAGAGCAGCAAACTATTTGTAAGTATGAATAACTGAGAAATCATCCCACTTAAAAGAGCTTCACTGGTTTCTGGTTTTTTCTAGGCTTGATGGAAAGTGCTGTTTGGATCTTTAAAGCCCTAAACACACACAGCACAGACACACACATACACACACAAACACCAACCATACCTGCAGTTTTTAAATGCTTACATGACTTTTATGAGTTTTTCTGACAGTTAAATATTGTTTGGCGCTTCTGTTCAATGTCTTCTGAAGTACAGAGGGTGAGGATGTGGGTTCGAAATTTTTCAGTTATGGGATTCTGCCTCTGCAGCTCCCTATCTCTGATGAAGCACTTCCATAACAGCATTTATTCTCTCCAGATTTAAACAGTGTTAGATTTTTTGTTTGTACAACTGGTTGTTTTTGTAGCTGACTCAAGTCTGTATTTACTATTTCAGTGTGTTTTATCTGTTTAACATTTAGATACAGTTGACCCTCCATATCCAAATTCAACTGTCCACAGATTGAAAATATTCCAAAAATATTTAAATTCCAAAAAGCAAACCTTGATTTTGCTATTTTATATAAGGGAGAACATTTTACAGTGCCACTGTATATAATGGGACTTCAACATTCATAGATTTTGGTATCCACAGGGGGTCTGGGAATTAAACAGTAGCAGATACCAACGGCCCACTATGGTGTTCTTATGCTTATTTTTAAGTGTGTTGTTTGCTTCTGACTGAAAGCTGAGGCAGAAATGTAAAGATAGAATGACAAGTCCTTTTATAACTCTTCTTTTTATTATTACTCAGAAGGAGATCTCATGGACTGTGAAGGAAAATCAGACACAAGCCCTGAGCGGGAAACTGTAGATGATGATCCTAAGGGAATAGAAGGAACAGAGGGGATCAAAAAGAGAAAGAGAAAACCATACCGACCTGGTAGAGTATATGCTTCAGATGCTTGCTTATTCATTATGCTTCTGTTTTAATGAAATGTGTAAAGAATCTTTCAACCTATAGGTGATATATGTTGTTCAAAAGTATCCTGTTTCTTGTGTACTGGAGCCTCCTCTAATCCAGTTAGGATTTAATTTACTATCTCATTATCAAGATGTGCATTCCAAAGTTACCAAACAGCAGGAAACCTGCCCTTATCACACTGTTAAGTAATAATGTTCAGCTGAAATTTGCAGTTAGATGGTTAAACCTGTTAAAATGTTGGCCTGCTGTTTTAATTGGATAGATTTCTTACAAATGAATGATTCAAACCATATAATATTGAAGAGTGTGTTGGGAGGCATCTTTTAAAAGTAACACCGCTTGATTATACCATCAAAGCAACTTTCATTTTTATTAAAGCAAATAGCTTCACCATGGTGGCTAAGTAGCTTTCTCTACTGTTGCTAGAATATCTACAACTCGTGAAGCAGAATTATTTCAGGTGCTCAAAAAATTAATATGATAAAAAGGGACAGTCTCTTAGGCTTAGTTCATAATAGTTTTGATGAAATTGCTGGAATTCAAGGGGTAGAATTTGAAATTTCTTTTTCTGTCAATACACTTTAACTATGCAAGGTTAGTTGTTGGATAGATACATGCCATTACAGCGCGCCCTATGCAGCTTTAATCTTGTGCAGAAGCTTAAGCCGCAGGAGGTATAATGGTGTGCATTCCCGTACCGCACCACACACAAGAGCATTTTTTCCCATACACTGGGGGGGGGGGTCCAGAAAGGATCCCCTGTGTATGTGGAGGGCCCACTGTTGTTGCAAGTTAT
The DNA here is from genome assembly GCF_019175285.1 of Sceloporus undulatus. Taxonomy (NCBI): domain Eukaryota; kingdom Metazoa; phylum Chordata; class Lepidosauria; order Squamata; family Phrynosomatidae; genus Sceloporus; species Sceloporus undulatus. Next base: position 10,066,381 of record NC_056527.1, on the reverse strand, counting down.
TGAATCCCAGCTGAAATTTTATTGGGGGGGAATCTATATTTTGCTGGCATGCCCAATATCTGTTAATATATATCTGTTCCCATGCAGTCCTAGAGAGGTTTTTGTCATAGCTACTCCTAGAGCCCAGTCTCACTGCCACTTAAACATTTAAGATGGCCAATGGTTGCTGATGCTAAGGTGGTATTAATATTAATAAAATCAGTTTGATTTCTTCAGTACTTCTATACATGAGCAGACATTCCAGATGCAAGAAATCCTTTTTGTATGCAAAATAGAGGCATAAACTTTAAAAAGACTCCCTGTTTGATCTGCTCCTCTTCTTGCTTCTTCTACCCAGTCATCTATCTTAATTCCATTTTCTTTTCCTTATTATTTTCTTTCTTGGTTTTTCATTTTAGCCCCCTTTTAATATTAAGAGGATAGGGATGGCTTTGTCTCAATGCAGTTCCTCACTACTCAAGGACTCTGGCTAGCAGAGGGGAAATTTTTTTCCCCTAACAGAGAAAACAAACTCTAGTATAGTTTTTATTTTTATTTTCTAAGATATTGATATGGAACGGGGGCTCAATACAGCATATTCTTCTCCAGTTATCTATTTTTCACCCAAAACTGGACTGGGTTAGTATCAAGAGAGAAGACAATAATTTACCTCAGTCTCCATTATTCATGCAACTGCTATCTGGCCAGTAGATATGGATCCATGGAAAACAGACTTAATGCTGTTTTTCTACTATGCAGCTTTCTCAATGTCTATCTTTAATATTCTTGGTGTCAAGTGTTGTGCTGGATTTGATTATTCTTTCTTGAAATAGGAAAGTAGAATTACATGGAAAGCTCCCATGGTCAGGATTTCACCCCACATTTTATGTTACTTCTGAGATTTCATCTGTTATGATTCAGTTGGGAAACAGTTGAAATAGATGTTTTCCACCAGAATAAGTTGAGAAGTTACTTAGCAAAGTTATTGATACAGTACAACTTCAGATTTCTAAAGCTGAACATCTTTAGGTCCTTCCTTCTGAAGATAACTGATGTCTTCCTGAGTTCATCTGTGCAGCAAATTCCCTTTCTAACATCCTTTGAACAGGTTTGGGTTGAAAGGAAAATTCCCTGAGGAGGCCCATCTCACTAACAAGCACTCAAATAGGCTGTATTATCTGACCTCTTGACTGTATCTGAAGTGTACGCTTCCCATGGCTGCTCTCTCCTTCTGCAGCGGCTTAAATAGGATGTGATGAACCAACTCTTAGAAAGATCTTTGATGCCTCAGCTGCAGACATCAAATCTTCACCAGCAGCTTCCATCTTTGTCAAGATTCAGCCACTGCATTAATTAGATTTCTAGCCTTAGCATCTTAGAAGAGCTTTATTAGTAATCTCAAGAAGCTATTCTTGCCTTCAGTATTTTATAGTAAATACTGCAATATTTTCCCAGAAGAACTGTTCCCTCTAGTTTTTGGCTCATAGCATTGGTTATGAACAGAAAATTCAAACACTACCTAAATACCACTGCATTTGTCACAGATATGTTTTTGGTGACATCTAAAGGTAAATCTCTTCCCAAGAGATGTCTAAACTCTCTACTTGAGGCTTTCATTCTACAATTAGTCTTGTCCCTTTAAAAATGACATTTTGCTACAAGTGTGGCATAGTGGTTTAAGTGTCGGACTATGACTGGAGACCAGGATTTGATTCCCAGTTTGGCCATAAAACCCACTGAGTGACCTTGGGCAAGTTACATGCTCTCAACCTCAGGGGAAGACAATGGCAAACCTCCTCTGAACAAATCTTACTAAGAAAACCCCATGACAGTTTCACCATAGGATCACTGTAAGTCAGACGCTACTTGAAGACACACCACAACAATGGGTCATTACACAAATGCCCAAGCCAATATGCTAATAATAATTTAAGTGATGGAAGGAACATTCTGAGTGATGCAGAGGTGCATGTTAAGGAAAAATAAGTACCTTCATCTTGAATTTCCTTCATATCTAGAAGATCTCAGCTATAACTTGTTCAGTGTTGAATTTTATCAGTCACTCAAGGTTACTTGATCCATCAGTTGTCTTTGCCTTTGGGGAATAGTCATGCAGAAGTGAGAGTTATCTTAGATTTCAAAATTTCAATTTCAATTGACAGTTTTATTTGTCAGAAAGACTTTTCATATGGATACAGTCAAATCTTCTTGGCATATAGCATTTATCAGCCTTAAAGAAGCAAGCTTCTGTATATTGAGACTTGGATATCACAGATGCTAGGACTTTATGAACAGTACACACTAGTATGTGTACATGGCACTTTCTTTCAATCTGTCTTCAACCCAAAGGATCTCTGGGATCTCTAAGAAATAATGGTAGCTCACCAGACCTTTACAAAGTTAGGAGAATAAACAACTCAGTGAAATGTAAGCATCATAATTCAAGCTTTCAGAAGGCATCAGCAAAACCTTAGGATCACCTGGTATGTTATAGCAGAAGTATATGTAACAGATTTACCTAAAACCCATTTCTACCCTATTAAAGTTCTCATGGATCTTTTTTTTTAAACATTTGTAAAAAGCCACATAACTGTCTTATATATTATGTGGTAAAATTAGGTGCCTAATAAATATATGCTGTGTACCCTCTTACATTCTCTACATAGTGGCCCAGAGAGCATTTTTATATGTGAATGATTATATCTCTGCAATGTTTTATCTCAGTTCAAGTTAAACTGTATGCTGTGGGTTTGCATGTGTTTTTACAGGCATTGGTGGATTTATGGTACGCCAGCGGAGTCGCACTGGACAGGGAAAAACAAAACGATCTCTCTCTAGGAAGGATTCTTCTGGCTCCGTATCTGAGCAGATACCTTGCAAAGATGAAAGTAAGATGAAAGTAATTAAAAGCATCCATTGCTTCATCTAATGCAACAATTATCTCATATTTTACATTAACACCAATCTTCTTCACTATTGGACTGCTATATTGGACTGTTATATTAAAATGTATTTTAATGTCATTTTACTGAACTAACCATTATTTCCCCCCACATCTCTATTTTCTAAATTGTCCTTAGTTCATAAAGAGTAATTTTATATGAACCAGTTTTGAAAACTCCTATTTGCCTTTATTTTGGAAGTATATTAGTAGCCAATAAAATTCTTTTAAGACCAGTGTTAGATGGTATGATGTTTTAATCAGCAATCTAGCTGTTGCATTGGACTCTAGCTGCAATAATCTAAGCTCAGATACCAGATGATGAACGACTGTGTTTAGGATATTCTTGTCAAAGCTGGCCATGGACACTCTAAGCCATGGAGTTCATGGGTCTCCACTGACAGAGCTGGTTCTACAGGTACTTACAACCTGTCTACTTGCTCACTCAAGGAAAATGCAAACCTTTCCCGGTTACACTATAGCTTTCTTCAAGGGAGCAGACACCACCACCCAACATTGTGGAGCTTTTACTACCTCCTAGACTCAATCAGTCAGTCCACTTCTCCTAGAATTTGCCAGTCAGGATGGGTACGGGTCAAACTTAAATGTGGTGGGATGGGCTAATGAGAGCATCTCATCTACATCATCAAGCCACAACTACTGAAAGCTATCCCAAGAAATATCCCCAGATGGAACACTGACACATCCCCAAGACCTGTGATATGACATCTGCCCAAATACAAGCAAACATTTCCTTGAGGCTTTTAAAAAATATTACAGCAAGTAATCAAGGGCTGTAATCCTGGTCTCTCTGAGCCTGGTTACAACAGATTGTTCACCACTTAGAATAATTCTGCTGGGCAGAATGTCAAAAGATAAGATTGTCATGTTGTTATTGCCTTCAAATTGACTTCTGGTGATCCTATCATAGGTTTTTCTTGGTAAGATTTATTCAAAGGAGTTTTTCTGTTGACTTCATCTTAGTCTGAGAGAATATGGTATACCCCACGTCACCCAGTGGGGTACCATGGTTGAGTGGGGATTTTCACTTTGGTGTTCTAGTCAAGCACACACACAACTTCTACACCATGCTAGCTGTCAGAGAGAAAGCAAGGTTGATAGTACATCAGAAGCAACCTATTCTGTCTTTTTGGCCCAGAACAATATACAATCCCTCAAATACCTTGTGGGGGAGATGAGATTATTATGGATGATAGGATGATAATGTAGATATGCATATTTGGTATTTATAGGTTGGAGTGAACAGCTACCAGATACACCAGTTGATGAAACTACTCCTGTTTCTGAAAATGTAGAAAAAAATAAAAAACGCTACAGAAAAAAGAAAAACAAGCTTGAAGAAATCTTTCCAGCATACCTGCAGGTACTGTTATTGCTATGCATACCATGCTTAATATTTGCATATATCGAATGAAATGTTCATAGTGTAAGGTATAGTTTCTGTTATGTAATTGATTATCGTTCTCAGTTGGATTTGATTACACACAAATGTTTCAAAAACCTTGTTCTTGCTATTAAGAATTAAAATGGTAGTTTATTAATCTCCTAATTCTTCTTTCTAGGAAAATAGGATACATTCAGATACCACCAGTTGAAAATACCTTATCTTTGCTTGAAACAAAGTTTGCAGAGCGGTTCTTATAAACAAATATTTTATTAGAAGAGAAGTCAGAATACTAACATTTTCTGTATGCTACTTAAATAAAACTTTTATGCTTCAGTCCTATGATAATTGAATGGAAGGAGTTTCTCATTCCCTCTTCTCTGCCATAGTTGCCTGTACCTTCAAAAACCTTTTCTGAAGGATAAGGACTTCTGAACCATGTAGAATGGGTTATGGTGGGCCACTGAAAGAAGGGAGAATGGCCCCAGATTGAAAATTTTCTTCCATTCATGTAGAATCTGTTCAAAAGTAGATAAGATATTAGCCCATTTTTTATACATATGTACATTAATTTTTTAGATTTTTTAAAAAAAAACCACATAGATTTAATATATATCAGAATACATTAAGTCTTACCCAATAAACGAATATATGGTTTTCTGTTCCATTTCTCAAATATGGGGAATTTTGCAGATTATAAAGCAACTTTAATAGCACATGAAAAAAATATGTTTGTTTGTTTAAACTTTCAGGAAGCCTTCTTCGGAAAAGATCTTCTGGATACTAGCAGACAAAATAAACCAAATTTAGATCATTTATGTGAAGAAAGCCTTAATATTTCATGCAAAACAAATCTGAGCACAAACTTCTTAGATCCATCTTCAGATCCCCTTCTTAGCTCAACTTCTACACCAACTCCATCAAAAGCTGGAACACAAGGTATACAGACTGGTAGATGTGCATTATGTTGAGAGCTGGGAAATGGGAATAGGCTTGGGGTTGTGTTTTTTTTAAAGGACAGATTTTAGAAAGATTGGTTGTGCAGATGGGAAGAAGCAATTGTAGGTAAATTCACCAAATGATGCTGCTATTTATTTTATTTATGATTCCACGTTTCTCCCAGTACTAAAAAAAACAGATTCAACTAAAAACACAAGTTATAATATTAAAATAGATTGCCGTATCAAAACAAATGAATTGAAAAAAAGTTTAAAAATGCAGGGAAGTGCAGCATCACCCCATTAGAAAGCCACTTTTTCAGCACCAATAAGTTATTAAAAGCTGCATGAATAAAAAGACCTTTATATGCCAGCGGAATATCAAAAGTTTATTTTATTCATTCATTTATTTAAAATATTTCTGTATCTCCTTCCCAGTCCACAAAGGCTCCCAAGGGACTGAACAAATAACCAATTAAAACAAAAAGATAAAACATTTTTAAAACACATTAAAATACTTTTTTTAAAAAACTCATAAAAAACAAACTAAACCAGTTAAAAAACAATCCTAGAATCCAGTTTTGAAAAACTTAAAACAACAAATTATACCTCATCTATCAGCAACACCTATCCCTGGAAGTGATTGATGTTGCAGAACACAGTGGCATCTTTAGCAATAAGTTTAACTTTCCTTACCCACTCTGGTAAGTCATTGCCCCACCTCCCCACCACACTCCCCTCTCTAGGTAAATTGATAATGTTTCCCTTTATTTGAATGGCAATGTCCTACATAGCTTGGACACATAATTAAGTATTTATGGAACAATTTGAAGAAAACAAACGAGGTGACTTGAGACATATTGAGAAACACTTGTGGTTACCATTTACTATTCCTTCCATTTTAAATTTCAACAGAAGCCACCCGGATTCTCAGTGATTGGGCGGCATATAAATAAATAAATAAATAAATAATTATCATCATCATCATCATCATCATCATCATCATCATCTCCTCAGATACAAATACAGTTCCTTCCTCCTTTACCTTTGTTTCCACAAACCTCAGAAAGAAGCACTTTATACCTCTCAATCCAAACCCTACATCAGCTGTTATTTTTTACTCTCCTTTTCAACAGTCAGAAAATCAGTAGCCATGTAAACTAAATAAATAAATAGAATCTTTTTGTTACTAACATAACCAGTTGGTTTATATGTGAAAATAATGCTCCAAATAAATACCATTTTTCAGTTTTGCCCAAAACCTTTTATTTTCTCTGGGAAAAGAAAAGATACCTTTTCTTCCTTCATTGCTTTAAAATTTCTGGAAAGATTTTATTTCTAGCATCAATAGTAACATACACATCCTGGTTCCCATAAGGTAGCTAATATTTGCATTGCTATTAAAACCCTGATTCAAGCCATAGATGATAACATCCACAGGTGATAGTGTTCATTGGGGGGTGTAATTCAACAGGTTCATATTATAGCCTCACTTTATAATTCATGTGTTCAAGAAAAGTTAGTTAAAAATCAGTGGCAGTGTCTTTGTGAGACTGAAATGTTTTTCTTTTAGTTTGTGATACTGTCAATTCTGATGTTTTGAGTATGCCAAAGATACCTGTTTTTAATGCTTTGTGATTTTTAACTGGTTTTACATGTTTGATATCATAATTTAATTACATTTCTAAGTTTTATATGTTCTTGAATATTTCACTATATTTATTTTAATTATTGCAAGATGCCTTGGTAGATTGATATATATAAATAATACTTTATGTAGGCATTGCTGATGACCCAATAGCTGCTCTTGTGCTGAACAATGATGATGACATTCTTGGAATATTTTCTGATGATTTAGTGAAATCTGCAGATCATTCAGGTATGTGCTAATTAAGTTCTTGTTGATTTTGTGAAATGAATTCTGATTTATAACCTCAGCATGTACAATGTTTACAGTTATATCCAATTAGTTGTTCATCTATCTGTATGTGTATGTGTGTGTGTATATATGTATATATATATGTATGTATGTATGTATGTATGTTATGCCTTAAGTATGCTTCAGCTGGCAAATAACTCCTAGCTCTTGCTTTCAGTATCTCAGCCCTTTATTTTACTGTCACTTTACTTTATTGATATGCAGGTAACTTTTAAAATTTTGACAGTGTCTGTCACAACTATGTACTGTTTCAGCATGCGGCTGTAGGTACTTTTGATTTGTGTTCTTTCTTGCCTTCCTCACTCTTATTTTCCCTTCTTATTATAATCATCCATTTTATCTGATTTGGATCCTGTAGGTCTTGATTTATGCACTTTCCAGGTTGAGAACTCATCCTCCCCTTTTGGTAAGGATACAAATAGTGGGTGATATGTGATTAGAAGTAGCCCTCTCTCCTAGTGATTTCAGCTAATTAATTTTTGTTTTTACTTTTTGCATGTGAAATGCCATGGCTCTTTCACCATATCACTAAAATACTTTCATTTTTCACTATCTCAGTCTGTTGAGTCTTGCACAATGCTAAATGCTGCCTGTGCAGTGCACCTGGTAGAATTTGAGAATTCAGTTTTAAAATGTTGTGAATAACTACTTCTTGAATTTGTGTGTGTGTGTTTGTGTGCTCATGTGCACTTTTCAAAATACAAAGTAGCTCTTCAACACTACTCAAGTATGTTAGAAAAAGCATTAGATATCTTATATAATAATATGAGTCTTTCTTCTCTTACTTTCATGTAAACTGAAAAGCATGAATAAAAGGTTAAAGTTGTGTGTTTTTTAATCTGGCCTTGGATGGTCATTGCAAACCATGAAAGATGGAGTCATTATTTTTTGTTTAATGCAAGTTTTAATCATTTTAGGGTGCTTGCAATTTTCATAGGGGCTCCAGTTCAGTTTTAGTAAGAGTAGACAGAGGTTTAAAACACTTTGATGAAGAAGCTCCAATATTCTTTCTTTTTCATACTGGAAATTCTAAAGTTAGCTGTTTGTGTGTGTATCTGCCCTCAAGTTGCCTTAGAGTAGATTGACTTATGGTGACCCCATGAATTTTTCATAGAGTTTTCTTAGATAAGAAATACTCAGAGATGGGTTGCCAGTTCCATTCTCTGAAATATCACCTACAGCACTTGGCATTCATTGCCGGTCTCCCATTCAAGTACTGCTCAGCTTCCAAAATCATACAGGATCTGGTTAGCTATGTAGTTAAAAATCCACTGATTTCAATTCTCTAGTTCAGTTAAATAAAACCCAGCTGAGCCCAAGCCAGCAGGATTTTGTTCTGCTTAGGGAGAGTGCCGTTCTCAAACAGTTAGACAATCTAGCCCAAGAAAATGTTAAGTTCCAACCTTTGCCAGTAGTAAGCCCTAGTAGGAGTACCGGTAAGTTTGGCATAGTACTCAAAATAAAGGAATGGGTGTGCTGTTGCCATCAGTTATAGAATAGATTGTGATAACTAAAGCTTCTAAAGAAGATGGGAGAGCAGCTAGATAATGGGGGAAGAATTGAGAGGAAGGGCTCTATCTGGGAGTGTGAAATAAGTTATGATACTTGTCAAGGGCAGCCACTTTCCAGGAAATTTAGGCTACTAGCTACCAGACAATATTTTATTGTGCAAAATTGTGCTTTCAAATTTATAGTCAAATAGACCAAGCAAAAATATAGGCTTTTTATTATTATTTTTGCTGGGCAGTGAATAGCCATGCTTGTTTGACATCAGCTTGCCAAGGATAAGCCAATACATTGGTGTACACTGGTTTACTGCTCCTGCTTACAATGGGAGTGACTAAACTAGGATGGCTTTGCTTCATTTCCCTACATCCTATCTTGGCTAGGGCTGAAGGGAGTCAGAAGTCCGAAACACCTAGAGGGCCACAGTGAACTAACACTAGGCTTAACAAACCATAAGTCTTAGTATTGTTTGTATGCTGAAAGATGTTGAGAAACTAGAGCATGTCCAAAGGAGGGCGACTAAAATGGTGAAGGATCTGGAAACCATGCCCTATGAGGAATGACTTAGGGAGCTGGGGATGTTTAGCCTGGAGAAAAGAAGTTTAAGAGGTGATATGATAGCCTTGTTTAAATACTTGAAGGTATGTCATATTGAGGAGGGAGCTCACTTATTTTCTGCTGCTCCAGAGACTAGGGCCCAGAGCAATGGATGCAAACTCCAGAAAAAGAGATTCCACTTCAACATTAGGAGGAACTTCCTGACAGTAAGGGCTATTCGACAGTGGAACAAACTTCCTCGGAGTGTAGTGGAGTCTCCTTCCTTAGAGGTCTTTAAACAGAGGCTGGATGGACATCTGTTGGGGATGTTTTGATTTAGGTTTCCTGCATGGCAGGGGGTTGGACTAGATGGCTCTTGCGGTCTCTTCCAACGCTAGGCTTGGGGTCTGCAAAAACAGCCTTGGGGCCATTCACATGGCATGTGGGAGCTATTAGGTAGCATCCCTGGCTTATTATGATACCTCAACCAGGCCAATGTGTACACCGTTTCCAGAACAAAATGTGGGAACAGATATAAAGATGCTTGCATCAATCAATGCCACAGGATCATTCTTCAGGCAGATGCCCTCATAATCCCACTGTTTTGACAATCTTCAGCAAAAGTTTTTCATCACTGGGAAAAGTGGTTAAGAAGTACAGTGCATTTGGGGACAGCATCTATTCTTGACCCCAGTAGGCTCTTTTAGTCACCATAATAATAGTTAGATATTGTATGTGTCAGATTCTGTGTAAATATATCCAGATTAACATAGTTTCTAGTTGTCATTTTTAAAAAAATAAAAAAAATCCTTTGACTTTGGATAAATATTAAAATATATATATGCTTAAAAATCCTTCAGCATTTAAATGTATGCTGAATTTTGTTACTTTGCTGTTACTGAGTTCTTCAAATCTGAGAATTGGCTTATACTTCAAGGATAAGGTGAGATTTCGATTGACTTATGCAGAAAATGTCTACTTCTTGAAGTGACTATGTGAAAATGCATTACAGAAAAAGTGGGCTTCAAAACATTTTTCTAAGCAATTTGTTAAACTGGAAGATACAGTTTATTCATGCCTTTTTAGTTAATTCTATATTATTCCTTCTGTCAGCTGGTCTGGATATTGGAGCCATCTCTGATGATCCCTCTTCTCTGCCTCTACAAAGTGTCAGTCAGAGTTCACGGCCGTTGAGTGAAGAACAATTAGATGGAATCCTAAGCCCTGAATTGGACAAGATGGTCACAGATGGTAAATGACTATCTTTTACCATTGGTTTAGAAAGAAACCTATTATTTTAGACGATAGAAGGCTGTGTACATTTTCAGATGTGCTTTGTATTTGCCGTTCTTGAAATTAATTGGTTGCAGTTAATCTGACAGAAGTACAATGGATTATAATTGCTCATGTTCATATTGTTTTTACTTTGTCCAGGTGCAATTCTTGGTAAAATGTACAAGATTCCAGGTATGACCTCTTGCTTTTTAGTATCTTTTGATGAAGCTTACTACATGCAAACATTTCTTTATACTCACATTTAGTATTTTACAGAGCTGGGAGGAAAGGATGTTGAAGACCTGTTTACAGCTGTACTGAGTCCCGCAGCTACTCAATCAACAGCTTTGCCACAACCCCCACCACCCCCACCCCCACCGTTAATGCACTTGCACAATCCAGGTATATGTTTCATTTTAGGGTATTCCTCAAAAATAAAACTGTATGGTAATAAATAGCAATTTAAGCCTCATTCAGACTTTTTTATCTGATCTAACTATTAGAGTAGATATTGCCCTTAGCCATTTGTCTCCATAAAAAATATACTGCAATAAGTATAGATTGGGGAGCCAGTGAGGCATAGGGGTTTGAGTGTTGGCCTACGACTCTGGAGACCAGGATTCGATTCCCTGCTCAGCCATGAAGCCCACTGAGTGACTTTGGGCAAATCACACTCTCTCAGCCTCAAGGGAAGGCAATGGCAAACCTCTGAACAAATGTTTCCAAGAAAACCCAGGTGACCTTAGGGTCACCATAATTTGGAAACAACTTAAAGACACAACAACCACAACAAGATTATATTTGCTCCTTTTTTATGTCTTATGCCTAAATTTTGGAAGAGATTATGGTCATTATGCCTCTGTCCAGCCAGGAAACAGACTCTGTTTATTATAGGTGATGTCCATTCTGGAATGTCTAATATTCTGTGATAGCAAAAGTCATGGCTCCCACTGTGATAACAGCAGAAGCCTCTGGCTCCCATTGAGAGAATGAAAGAGTAGAGTGCTATTGGACTATGAACTGGATGCAGCTAGCATTACACTAGAGGCAGGACACATACTTTCCTTTTCAGCTCCATCCCTCCTTTCATTGGTTATGAAGTGGGTCTTCAGTACAGATTACATTCATTGGTGGCTGCTGGAAGGAAGGAAGGGAGCTGAATATCGAGGACAGGGCTGACATATCTCACTGCTACCATGCAAATTAGAAAGAAAGAGAATTCCTTCTCAGATAGTATGAAAACAAAATCAACTGCTAGATTTCTTCTCACTCAACCTAAGATGAGAATATTGGGGTGAGGAATGCATCCAAAAATATGAGACATAGTTGGCTAGATTGATGGCTGAGTGTTGGTGGAATGATTGGCTGTTGTGAGTGGGTGTGGATGGGTAGCAGAAAGGGAGTAAGAGGATGATGACTCTGGTAAAATGCACCACAAGCATGTGTCCCTTGAGAGATGACTACAAGGACAAGTGGTGTCCCTTGAAAGAAAAAAGGTTCCCCAATCATGCCTTAACAGATAATATGTGACAGAGGGAATGAGTCTCCAGGAACAAAGCATAAAGGGGGCTTAGAATCGGAATTCTAAAATCAGTTATTATCTTTGACTAATTTAAACTATAAGTTATAAGAATGTTATCATGGATTTTCAATTACACCTTTTTTTATAAAAGTGGTTGAGTCACTTTTTGTTGAACAGATTGATTATGTATAATACTGCACAGAAAATGTTTCTGTATTACCATCACAGTGCATTCTCCACAACTAACTTACAGTTGAATTAAAAATAAATACTTAATAATTCAAGATGTGATACCATTTTATAATACAGAAATTATTCAAGGGTGATAAATCACCTTAATGTGGTTTTAATTTAGAAGAATGTTCATGATATATCTCAAGTGGCCTCTTGTGGTCAGGAAGGTATTTTCTTTCCTTCAAATTTTGCCTTTTCCCCATTCCATTGAGGTTTCAGACATGGCCATATCTAGAAATCATAGTGGATGCAAAGAAGAAGAAGTAAAGTTTCTTAGGAATGCTCAGTGTGCAGTTTTATTATCTGTTTTTTGGGCTAAGTTAAACTGCCTTTTAGAGGATAGTTGAACTGTTGAAGCCTTGTGGGTTTTGTACCTTTCCCCTGTCATGATTCCTGTTGCTTGTTTGTACCATTTGGACGGTGCCTATTAAACTTCCTCCTCACTGATACTGTTCGTCAAATATGTAGTGAATGGAAGATCTTTTTCTATTCAGTAATTAAGTTCACTTCCAGTTCTGTTGGCGTCAGAAAATAAAGATCCCTACTGTACCCATCACTTTTATATGTTGCATTGACCAGTTACCAGTGTGTAGGAAGAGGATACTAAAGGCACTAAGTTACAGAGATAATTTTTTTAAAAGACATTTAACAGACTTGCTTGAGAAATTTACATAGTAATCTACTTATTCCTCTTTTTGAGAGGCGGGAAAGGATTTAGGTTCATTTTTGTGGGAGAGGATTTTGACTCCATTATTTAATCAACTCACATAAGAGAGTGTTGGTCATTACCTTTAAAGCCCTCCATGGCTTGGGCCCAACCTACTTAAAGGATTGCCTCCTTACATATAATCCACTCTGCACCCTCAGATCCTCTGGGAGGAATTTGTTGCAGTCCACAAAGACCAGATTGACGGCAACCTCCCAGAGGACTTTTTCCGCAATCGCTCCCACTTTATGGAATGGCCTGCTGGACGAGATCCGTCAAATTGCCAACCTAGAGAGCTTCAAGAAAGCTGTCAAGAGGGATCTCTTCCAGCAGGCCTTCATGGAATAGAACCCGGCCATGTAACGCTCCCCCCACAGTCATATACAAATGAAGACTCTGCCCACTGTTATTTTATTATTGTATTATTGTTTTTAGATTTTATCGTTTGTAATTTTAATAGATAGAATTGTTTAATCCTTTTTTAAGGGGGGGGAGGAATTGTATATATTGTATTTTTTAAAGGTTGTACACCGTTTTGATTGTGGTAACAAAAAGCAGGATATAAATTAAAGTTTTATTATTATATTATATTATATTATTATTGTGCATAAATATCAACATTAGAATGCTCTTATCTGTTTCCTTCAGAAATTATATATGGCTATATCTTGAGCCTGAAAATAAAATAACTTTAAATGTAAAATTGTTTGGGTTTAGTAAATTTCTGAATGTAATGTATTGTTCTTTCAAACCCTTTAGAATACTTTTATCTTTGCTGCAGTTTATACAGATGAAGTTTTAAATGGTTTACTGTTTTAAATGGTTTATTGTCATATATTGAACCTGAATTTTACTGGTGGGGAATTTGTCACACTCCAAAGCACCCTTTATGTGCTAATTAGACTGGCAAAAATTGGTCTTAGAATAGTAGTCACTATTCATTGCTGTCATTTCCATGTTTTCTTTAAAGGGGAAAACACTTTTTCAAGAGTTCCAGTTATGAATGGCCTGATTGGACCAAATCCCCATCTCCCTCATGCATCTTTGGTTCCTGGAGGTGGATTAGGTGCTTTTCCTACTATATCACAACCATCGTACACAGATACCAGGTAAATCAAATGGATAGTGAACTTGCTCTATTGATTATTCTGTATGTTCTGGTGAGCATTCCAGACATCTAAGTCAGCCCCCATCTCTGGATGACTAGGATTTAACACAAAGGTGTTAAAGGTAGAACTGGGAAAAGTGTAAGGGAGGGGTTATCTTCTGTTCATCACAGAGCTTGGAGAATTTAATTTCCAGTTGGATAAATATTTCCCATTTGCTAGTCTTTATTATGTGAATTACATGCTTTGGGCATTGTGGTTGATGCTTCATCGTAATTAGTCCTTAATGACATCAGCAAGGGATATTTCTCACTCTCGGCCTTTGGTCTTCAAAGCTCAGAGCCTGGGATACTCCTGACCTTGCCACCATATTGTCAACAGATAGGATCTACTGAGGTCTGACCCTCTTCCATGGGAAAGGCTGCCCAGTCTTCCCAGATTGATCCTACCTGCGCTTGGCATAGCAAAAATCTTAGTGACTTCTTGTGGGCTACCTCCTGGAACTTTTGGATCTAGATTCACTTCCATAGCAGGGAACAATTGAATCTACACCAGAAAGTTGCTAGCAGCTGTAATCTCAGCCTCTGCTCCTCTTATGGATGCAGGATTCTGTGACTTCCAGACCTGGGGTCAGAAGAGCTGGGACTCCCCTACTGAGGAGTTCTGTTAGCTCAACTTTCCTTGGGAGATACTCGATTTGACTACCCACTGTACTCTACTGGAGGAAAAACTGGGCTTATAAAGTGTAAAATAAGCCAAACTGGAGAGATTTTTTTCTCACAATGTTGAGTCTCTGACATGATCCTCTGACAGATTTAAAGGGAATTCTAGAATTTCTTTGATGAGTTCCACCTCATGCTACAATGTTATGCAGGGAGGCTGTGCTCTTCAAACCTTTAACTACCCCCAGGTTTTCTAGCTGGAAACTGAACTGATTACTTAGGTGCATTATGAGATCACCACTTGAATACATGCTTATTTAAAATTCTCAAACATAAAACTGCACTTTTCGTGGCCATCTTTTTGGTCAGGACGATCTCAGAACTTGAGTATTTTGTGGCAGATGTACAACTCTGTATTTTCCACCAAGACAAGGTGCAACAAACTCTTCCTTCTGGCATGAAATAAATGCACTTTTTCATAGATATCACAAGATAGCTTCATCAATATTTTGTCCTATATCTGTGTATCCACAGAAAAAGGCATGACATAAGTTAGGTGTTCAAAATGTTCTCTGATACTAGCTGGATCCCATAGGTCATGTTTTGCCCAACCAAATGTCATCAGCAATATTGAGGTAGTTTGTGTGTGTCTTTGAACAATTTAACCCTGTACATGTTTTGCTTCGTGTTCACAGAGACAAAAATACAACATTTAATGCAGTGATGAATGATCCCACTGGCTCCTGGGTTCCATCTACTGCCCCTCTAGAAGGTGAAGGTGATACCATGTCTAATGCACAGAGAAGCACTCAGAAGTGGGAAAAGGAGGAAGCACTTGGTGAAATGGCAACTGTAGCACCTGTTTTGTATACAAATATCAATTTTCCAAACCTAAAGGAGGAATTCCCAGGTATCTTGTGAATTATACAGCACTAATCAATAATAATAATAATAATAATGATAACAATTATAATAATAATAATATTTGTATTTTCCCGCCTCTCCCACATGGATCGAAGTGGGATTACAGTCGAACAACAACAACAGCATACAAGAATAAAACATATAAAATTCATTGTTAAAAACAGTTTAAAAACATCAAGCAGACACTAATCCTCTTTTGCATACCCTCCCACCCTTAGGCCTGCCATTAGCAACAGAACAATACACATGCAAATCACTCCTGCCTTCTCAGGGTCACACAGTACACATATACCCAACTACTTTCCAGGCAAGCATTCTCTGAAAATGCCAGCCACAGATGCTGGTGAAACGTCAGGAAGAAACTCCTCTAGAACATGGCCACATAGCCTGAAAACCCCACAAAAAACTACAGTTAAGGCTAGCTTTACAGATCTGATGGGACTCAGTTTTATTTCATATAATTCAGACTTTTGTAACTCTAAAGGAGGTGATTTTTTTTAACTCTGAAGGAGAATAATATTGGATAAACAACTCTTAATGAAATTCCAGATCTTTGGAAAATAAACACTACTCCTTTTCTCCTTCATGTTTTCAGATTGGACTACAAGGGTAAAGCAGATTGCTAAACTGTGGAGGAAAGCAAGCTCGCAGGAAAGAGCTCCATATGTGGTAATCATTTGCAATTCTTGTTAAAACTTATTTTTCTTTCACCTCTGGATTCACCTGATTCATCTAAAATTATTAGAGTGGGCTCTCTGTATTTGGGTCCCTCATGGATGTGAACGAAAGTGGGCGATCACATCCCATGGTATTCAATGGCAGTGATGTAAACACACATACTCCAGTGTGTGTGCATTCACATCACACTGTTGAATAATATGGTGATTTTGGGCAGTCAAAATCATGGATCAGAAGCTTGCTGTTATGGCAGTCCCATTGTGTAAATTTTAAAAATGTAAAAACATTCATATATAATGCCAATAATTTCTTTTCTGGTTCTCTAAATTTACTACTTAGACCATTTGAGTTTGGGACAGAGTGGCAACTCTTATAACCTAAGAATGAGTATGCATACTAAATTAAAAAAAAAAGCAGAAAAGATGAGTTCATCATCTGGAGAAGTGATATCAAGAACATTAACCAGAAATAAGTGCTTGGAGCTGCTTTAAAGTGATTAAAAGCTCCATTATTGCTTACTGAAGAAATCTCCATATTTCCTAGTTACCATTGTTCATTTTATTTGCTTGTTTTTACATTCTTTTCATTTCCTTTGATACTGACTGCATGAATTGTGCTCAGATGTTGTATGAACTGGTGGATGTGCTTCTAGCACAAAATACACTGTAGGACTCCTGTTTCATATTTCAATTTCTTATTTGTTCTTTTGGCTACTTAAACATTTTCTTGCCATATAAATTGGCACAAATAAATCAACCCTATGTTATACTGTGTCTAGTGACAATGATACTGGTCAGAT
This sequence comes from Sceloporus undulatus, assembly GCF_019175285.1. Classification (NCBI taxonomy): domain Eukaryota; kingdom Metazoa; phylum Chordata; class Lepidosauria; order Squamata; family Phrynosomatidae; genus Sceloporus; species Sceloporus undulatus. Next base: position 10,049,230 of record NC_056527.1, on the reverse strand, counting down.
GGCAGAAGGTGACCTAGGTTCTTAATTGATATGTTGAATTAAAAGAATTTGTGTTTAGATTGGTGTGAGCCAATCGGTTTATCAACAAAAAGTAAAACAAAGTAAATTTGTGTCTGATATATATATATATATATATATTTTGCAGCAAAAAGCAAGAGATAATAGAGCTGCCTTACGCATCAACAAAGTGCAGATGTCTAATGATTCCATGAAAAGGCAGCAGCAACAGGATAGCATTGATCCAACCTCTCGTATTGACACAGAGCTCTTTAAGGACCCATTAAAACAGAGGGAATCAGAGCATGAGCAAGAGTGGAAATTTAGACAGGTGTGTTGTATTTTGTGTTTACTTTCTCCTTTTGTCTTGTACAGCTACAGAAAGAACTGCTCTTAAATAAAATTGGTTGTGAGGAAAGAAAATAGAAGTTTCTGATATACTCTTATATGCTGTATATACAGCAGTTACTGGCAGTCTAAGGAATTAAATTCGCATAACTTTTGCATTATTACTGAGAAATATCATACTCAGTTTACAAATAAATAGAGCTTAAAATTGATCTGAAAAACAATTATGCTAAAATTCATAATCATGTGTCCCATACTGTAAATATTTGATGGACTCCAAGCTAGTTCATACTTCAGCTTTTCAGTGAAACAACACATTTGTAGAAGGAGACATTTCAGTCTCTAATCACTGCTGGAGTATTTGTAAGTCAGCAATCTGTTGCAGGCACAGAAGATTTTTACACATGGTGTCTTATTGATATATTGATATGTAGTTTTTTTCATTGTGAATTCAGACTTCATGATGATATTCAAATATAATTTAATATATTTTTGTAAGATGCATACTCACCAAGTTCGTTTGCCAAGCTGTCATAGCAGTAGTCTTCTGTGTTTGGTAGAGGAAACTCAGAATAAAAGTTTGAAAAAATAAAACTTGAATCATAGAATCATAGAGTTGGAAGAGACCGCAAGGGCCATCCAGTCCAACCCCTTGCCATGCAGGAAATCTAAATCAAAGCATCCCTGACAGATGGCCATCCAGGCTCTGTTTAAAGACCTCCAAGGAAGGAGACTCCACTACAGCCTTTACTGTCAGGAAGTTCCTCCTAATGTTGAGGTGGAATCTCTTTTCCTGGAGCTTGCATCCACTGTTCCGCTTTCTAGTCTCTGGAGCAGCAGAAAACAAGTCAGCTCCTTCCTCAATATGACATCCCTTCAAGTATTTAAACAGGGCTGTCATATCACCCCTTAACCGTCTCTTCTCCAGGCTATACATCCCCAGCTCCCTAAGGCATTCCTCATAGGACATGGTTTCCAGACCCTTCACCATTTTGGTCACCCTCCTTTGGACATGCTCCAGTTTCTAAATGTCCTTCTTAAATTGTGGGGCCCAGAACTGGACCCAGTATTCCAGGTGGGGCCTGACCAAAGCAGAATAGAGTGGCACTATTACTTCCCTTGATCTAGACACTATACTTTTATTGATGCAGCCTAAAATCACATTGGCCTTATTAGCTGCCACATCGCACTGTTGACTCATAGTCAATTTGTGGTATACTTGGACTCCCAGATCCCTTTTACACCTAGTCCCGTTCAGCCAGGTGTCCCCCATCCTCTATCTGTGCATTTCATTTTTCTGCCCTAAGTGTTGAAAATTCATTTTGTTAGCTTTGGTCCAGCTTTCTAATCTATTAAGGTCATTCTGATCCTGTCCTCAGGGGTATTAAGTACTCCTCCTAATTTGGTGTCATCTGCAAATTTGATAAGTATACCTCCAATTCTGTCATGCAAGTCATTGATAAAGATGTTGACTAACACTGGGCCCAGGACAGAGCCCTGTGGGACCCCACTGGTCACTTCTCTCCAGGATGAAAAGGAGACATTGTTGAGCACCCTTTGGGTTCGGCCGGTCAACCAATTACAAATCCATGTAACAGTTACGTTGTTTAGCCCACATTTCACTAGTTTGTTTGCAAGAATGTCATGGGAAACCCTGTCAAAAGCCTTACTGAAATCAAGATATACTATATCCACAGCATTCCCTTCATCTAACAAGCTGGTAATTTTATCAAAGAAAGAGATCAGATTTGTCTGGCATGACTTTTTTCTCTGGAACCCATGTTGACTTTTTGTGATTATGGCATTGCTTTCTAGATGTTCACAGACTCTCTGTTTAATGATCTGCTCTAGAATCTTTCCTGGTGTTGATGTCAGACTAACTGGACGATAATTGTTGGGATCCTCTTTCCCCCCCTTTTTGAAGATGGGGACAATGTTTGCCCTCCTCCAGTCTGCTGGGATTTCTCCTGTTTTCCAGGAGTTTTCAAATATGATTGCCAATGGCTCCGATATTACATTTGCCAGTTCTTTTAGTACCCTTTGATGTAGTTTATCCGGTCCTGGAGATTTATATTCATTTAGATTAACCAGATATTCCTGTACTATCTCTTTACTTAATCTGTGGTGAGATTCCCCTGCTCCATTATCCTCAGGTTGATCACCCTTTTCCTTTTCTGAGAAGACTGTTTCACCTGTTAGCATTTTGCCATCTTCTCCAAGCAGTGGCCCTACCATTTCCTTCTTCTTCTTTTTGCTGAAGACCTATCCAAAAAAGCCCTTTTTGTTGTTCTTAATCTCTCTAGCAAGCCTGAGTTCATTCTGTGCTTTAGCTTTTCTGACTTTACCCCTACATGTGCTCGCTATTTGTTTGAATTCCTCTTTCAGAACTTCTGATGCAAGTAGTTCTCTGAGCCTTAGATCAAACTCCCATTGTGGCTACTCTTTGCTTTTACAGTGGCTGTCTTGCTTCTTCACGTTAAATCTTCTGGCCTTCAAAAAACATACTTTAGCATTTGGGAGTATGCATAAATAATTTTCATTTTATAAATTACCAGTCCCTGTACCATAAATACAGGGTGATTCAAAAAGAATGGTGCAAAACTGAACAATAGCAGCTTTACTTTTGCACCATTCTTTTTTCATTATTTGGTGTATCTATTTTTAATTATCTTTCAATTGCCAGTGGATTTAAATTTTTTTTGTTTAATTTCCTCATACTTGTAACACACCTTTTTTTCTTTCTTTCTTAAAACAGCAAATGCGTCAGAAAAGTAAACAGCAAGCTAAAATTGAAGCAACTCAGAAACTAGAGCAAGTGAAAAATGAGCAGCAGCAGCAACAACAACTTCAGCAGCAACTTGGTTCACAGCAGCTTTTGAACCAGTCAGGTTCGGATACACCTAGTAGTGGAATACAGAGTCCTTTAACTCCTCAGGCTGGCAATGGAAATATGTCTCCTGCTCAACAGACATTATATACAAAACTCCCACCTGGTACTCCTTCTTCTTCTTCTTCTTCCTCTTCCTGTACTCCTCCTGATGTGTTCCTAAAACCACAAGCCCCACCTCCCTCTGTGACACCAAACAGAGTGCCTGTTCAAGAGACACACTCTCAGGCTTCATCTCAACAGACTTTTTCTCCTTGTTCCTCTACCAGACCACCTTCTCCTGTTGACCCATATGCAAAAATGGTGGGCACTCCCAGGCCACCACCTATTAACCAAAATCAGAACTATATCAGAAGAAACTCTATTCCATCAGTAGACATCTGTCCACCCCCATCACCCATATCTAGGCCAGCTCAACTATCTGAATCAATAGCAGGTCGGCCATCGCCAGTCAGAGATTCATGTTCTTTGTCTCCAGTCAGCAACGACCCTTATGCAAAATCTCCAGATACACCCAGACCTGTAATGGGAACAGAACAATTCTCCAAACCCATAGGGGTATCAAGATCATCTCTAATTGCAGAACAGCCAGGCAAAGCATCTTTAACTGTAGCAAACAGTGACCCATTTACTAAGCCACCTCCTAGGACAGATGGATTTCCAAGACCTCGGATGTCTCTGGCTGACCCGTATGCTCGACCCCCATTGACCCCCACTCCTGTTGCTGAAGGAAGTTCTGGCCCATTTAAAACCCCACTGCGCCCATGTCAGTCACCACAAGATCCTTACACAAAGATGCCACCAACCCCAAGACGCATAGCTGTGGATCCCTATGAACGGCCTGTTTTGACACCAAGGCCTGTGGATAGCTTTTCACACAATCCGTCTAATGACCAATACACTCAGTCTCCTATGACTCCACAGACAGCAATAAAAGAGACTTTTGCCCAACCACAAAGAGTAATGCGAAACCAGAATGATTCTTTTTCTCAGTCTGGAACTGGTTCAAGGGCAGCTGCTCAGGATCCATATGCCCAGCCCCCCCGGTACTCCTCGCCCTGTCTCAGACCCATATGCTCAGCCTCCAGGTACTCCTCGCCCAGTCACAGATCCTTATGCCCAACCTCCGGGTACTCCTCGGCCTACCACTGTTGACCCATATATGCATCAGCCCCTCACACCAAGACCTGCACAGAAAGCAGACTTATTTGCTCAGGTTTCAACTAATCAAAGGCATTCTGATCCATATAGCCAGCCTCCAGGTACACCAAGACCAATTAATAATGATCCTTATTCTCAGCCACCAGCAACTCCCAGGCCTGGAGCTTCAGAAACATACAGTAGGCCTGCACCCATGTCAAATCGAGATCCTTATCTACAGACTTCACTAAACAAGCCTTTTGTAAGACCTTCAGATCCATGTTCTCAGCCTCCAAAATTATCAGGATCTGCTGTGACAGATACTTTTAGCCATATTCCAATAGCCCCACCTTGTGATCCTTATGATCAGCCTCCAATGACCCCAAGACCTCAGCAAGAAAATTTTGGAAATGCTCAACATCCCCATGATGCAGCTGAACAGCCAAGACCTGGATCAGATGGGAGTTTCAGTGCGCCTGTCAACTCCTCTGTGAACTTGCAGGGAAAACCATTTCCCCAGACTGCTCAAGTTCCTGGCCCACCACCCACGGCAGGAGCAACAAGTACACAGAACACAATGTCTCAAGCAGATGCAGAGAAACTGAGACAAGTGAGTTTAATATTGCTATATTATATGCTGGCAGAAGCTATGATAACCTACAGTTGAAGGAATGTTGGAGAAATCTGTCAGTTGCTTTTAGAAAAACTATAGTTGTGCTAGCTTAGTAAGATCCATTCTGTTACATTTAAACTATAAATCAGTGATGGCAAACCTATGGCACACGTGCCAGAGGTAGCACTCAGAGCCCTCTCTGTGGGCACATGTGCCGTTGCCCCAGCACAGAGTTTGCCAGAGTTTCTTACTAGAAGACCAGAGGGACATGGCACTTTGCAATAAATAAGTGGGTTTTGGGTTGCAGTTTGGGCATTTGGCCTCTAAAAGGCTCACCATCACTGCTATAAATTATAGGTAGAATTTACACTAGCAGGAGTCCCACAGGTATACTCCCTAACCTGTAGTTAAGTGCATTTATTATGTGGATTTTCTCTGAAGAGCTAAACAAACCCCAGAACTTTTGCTTCATGGTTTCACTACAGTTTTGTCTGTGTGCAATTGTAGTCAACCCTCTGGTTTGGTCTCCTCGAGCAGGTCACATAATCTGGCTTGTTTTATGATTTGTTTTTCTGCCATGCTGGGATGAGCTGAGCCACAGTGCTAGTAGCACTGCTTTCAAATGCAGCAATAAACAAACTTCAGAACAAAGTTCCATGGTTTGTTTATTTGCTCCCTCTGCAAACAGAAATAGTTGGACTTTGTGCACTATCATGCTGATTGTACTTGATAAATTAGGATTTGCACCATTCCCTGGTATATTGTTAGGTTCAAACATGGCCAGTATGTTCAAGGACAGGATACCCAAAAAACGCAGTGAAGTCTTATGTTCCTTCCTAAATTATAATCTTTTATCAGTTTATATTCTCCATTAATGGAAATTTTAATTAGCCTCAGCCATAAGCCACAGTTAAGATGGACAGCAGTGAAATTTGCTTTGGGAATAAATATGGGAAGGGTGTACATGTTCCCAACAAATTGCATCTTTGCTGATCCCAAGAACATGGACAGCTTGAAATTTCTTCTCAGTCAGATTTTATTTATAACTGTATTCCTTAACTCAAGTGCAAATGTATAATTAACAAGCTAAATTATTTTTGTTCCATGTCAGCGCCAGAAATTACGTGAAATTATTCTTCATCAGCAACAACAGAAAAAGAATGCAATCCGTCAAGAGAAAACACTACAAGAACCCGCCACAACATCCCATACAGGACCTATTCAACCGTGGCAACAAGAGAATCTGAACCAGATTTTTAACCGTCCTCCTCCTCCATACCCTGGAAATATTAGGTCATCCATTGTCCCTCCCAGTGGACTGAGGTTCACAGGTTTTCCTGCTGATGGACAGTTTAATAGACCCCAGTTTCCAGGAGATATGGGTGGTATGGGAATGAGGCCTCATGGAATTAGGTACATACTTGATTAAAATACATTAAATACAGTAAGACACACACACCCTTATCCATGCTTTCTACAATTTTAGTTCCCCACTCATTTCTCTGGAGTTTTTACTACAGCAAATAAATTGCTTGAGCCCCTAAAGAGAGGTGTGTACACAAGAACTCAGCTTCTGTTCCGCCACATTGGGGGTCATCCAGGTCCAAGAAGCGGCCAGAAAATAGCCGCAAACAAAATAGTGGCAGCCAAGAATACTGAGAGGTGCAGTCCAGCAGCAGCCTATTTTTCCACCCTCACCCACCTCCTTCCCCTGGCGCAAACTAATTGTAGGACAGTTTCTGCATCGGGGAACAGGGAAGCCCTGGCAGTTAGAGGTGAAATGGTGGTGTATGGAAAGCCTTCCTGCTGCCATGTTAATCCCAGTGTTCAGCTTCCATGAGAAAGAGGATCTCAGCCACTGCCATCCCCTTTCCAGCATAAGCCTTTATCTCCCATGGATGACTGGCCCTCATCTGTTTCTTGCAAGCTGTATATATTGTAATATATATATATATAGGGTTTGGTACTATCCATGGTTTTAAGCATCTGCAGGGGGTCTTGGAACATATTCCCCACAGATGAGGTCGTCTTACTCTATGCTGTTTCCCTGGATTATTTATCTAGATTTGTAACAGTCATCAGAGTAATTGAGATGAATTGGCATATATTGGGCAGTTTCTTATTAAAGCATGTGATACAGTATTCAATCCAAATGGAGAAATGGCACAATAATTTTAAAATAAGATTTTTTAAAATATGTTAACTGTCCCCATGAAAATACTTTCTTTTAAAATGATATCTGGATGTATTGCAGTCAAATGTGTTAAAAGTGACACACAATCAGTTAAAATTTAATATTATTCTTTCCCAAATACATTGTTAAAACTTGTTTTCACATGTAAAAAATGAACCAGGGACAAAAATATGTGAATAGATAGGTCAAATATAACACAACAGGGCATGTGTTCTATGTATTATTGTTCTAATTTTAAATATATGGACATTCACATTCCAAACGATATGGACATTCACTTTCTATGTCATGAACAAACACAGTTAGTACCATTTTTGCCTAGAAATGCCCTAGAAAATTCTAGGCATTTTAGTCATCAAATTAGCAATCTTGCCTGGTGTCCTTATATATGAAGAGAGAGCACCAAACAAAAATCATTAATTTCAAAATTGTTTCCACAAGTGAGTGTGTATTTTTCACTACAGAACAGTAGTATAATACAAAGGTACTATTTACTGGGCAACTAATACTTTATCTATTATAGTGAACCACTGACCTGATCAAAGTAATCAAATGACCATTTAAAACAATATGTGTGTGTTTTTGGTGATTTAAACCCTTATTTTAAAAACAAATATTTAAAATATGTACATATAAATCATTCTACTCTATTTTAACCCAAATTCAAAAGATCATAAAATATGAACATAATATTGCCTTATTGGATCATTTCAGTATTGTGATTCTAATAGTGTCAAGATGAGAAAAATGAGAGACTCTTTCCAGGATGCTGAAAAGATAGTATTCAGGATGCTGAAAAGAACGTCCAAAGGCTGTTAGCTAAACACCCCAGTGCGTTTCAGTTCTTAAGGCTTTCTTCAAAGGGCATACTAAAATTACAAGGAGAAAACACAAATACTATGTGTGTGTTCACTTCTTGGAGTTTTTTTAATATAGTCCCTGACTGTTCACAGTCCAAAACACATTGGACTTTTTAAGTAATAAATGACCATTTGTTCAGCATTCCGATAGGTATCATTTATTCCTCTTGTAGATTTCCTTGGATGCTCCCCAAATATCGCTCTTTTTGGTAGTCTCTAGGCCAGATAAAGCAAGAGCTAGCATAGTGTAGGGTTCTGAGTACAGGATTAAGAACCTGGGAGATCAGGGTTCAAATGCCCACTTAGCCATGGAAACCTACTGGGTGACTTTGGGCACGTCACACACTCTCAGCCTCAGAGGAAGGAGAGGGCAAACCCCCTCTGAACAATTCTGCCAAGAAAACCATGTGGTGGGTTTGCCTTGGGTTGGCATAAAACAGAAATTACTTGAAGGCACACAACAACAAGGCCAGACATAAATTAGCCAGCAAATGTGACATTTCAATTTATTGTAGATATGGAATACTCTATAAAAATGTAAAAGTAAATGTGCCACAAAAAAGCCCTAAACTAAGCCAAACATTCTGTTTTCTTTTCCAGATTTGGTTTTTCTGGAAGTGGTCATGGACCTCCCACATCTCAAGAACGTTTCCTTGGTCCTCCACAGCAAATGCAACGTGCTGGAGTCCCACCACAGCTCAGAAGATCCATACCTATAGATATGCCTAGACTACCTAACAAACCACAAATGGGTAACCCTATTGGACTCTCACAGCACTTCCCACCACAAGGGATTCAAGTTCAGCAGCACAACATTATGGGACAGGCATTTATTGAGCTGTGTCACAGAGCACCTGAAAGCAGGCCAAGACTTCCTTTTAATTCCCCATCAACTACTGTTATGAATGCAGTTCCCCAGCATCAACAACATACAGGGTTTTTACCCAGGCAAGACTTTCAGGGCCCCAGACATATAGAACCCATAAGACGCAATTCTCAAAACCTTAACACTCCATTGCATGTGTCAACAGGTTTGGAACATTTACCACCATCTCAGCAAGAAACAGTGAATCCAAACCACCCACCTGTGCTAGTTATGTGTTCTGTAAGTAATCCACCAGTTCATGATGCTTTTCCAGGAGGTTCTTTGCCAGAAACAGAGGCAGAAAATGATTTACAGGTTCCCAGCCAGACCACTGAGGTATTAGAAGAAAAGCTTGATCCTGATGATCCTGCTGTAAAAGATTTAGATGTCAAAGACCTTGATGGTGTTGAGGTTAAAGATTTAGTGGATGACGAACTTGAGAATCTAAATCTAGACCCAGAAGATGGCAAAGGAGATGAACTGGACACATTAGATAATCTTGAAACCAATGATCGTCACCTAGATGACCTTCTGAGATCAGGAGAATTTGACATAATTGCTTACACTGATCCAGACCATGATTTAGGTGACAAAAAGGGTATGTTTAGTGAGGAGCTGGACCTTAATGTCCCTATAGATGATATACAGGGCAAAGCAGAAGATACTCAGCAAAACCATCAAGAAGATAAAGCTGCCAGTCCAGGAGGCTCACTTTCTCCTCAGAACAAAACTGGTGAAGTCAGTGAGATTAAAACAGAAGTGTTGTCTCCAAACACAGTAGATGAAAGCAACTCTGAAAATGAAAAAGGTGACAGAAATGTGGGAGCCTCAAGCACTCAGCATATGGCTGAATCAGAGTTACATGATGGGGAAACAAAGTCTGTGTTACCTTGTAATGCGGAAATAGCTGACAAAACAAATATAAATGAGGAAACCACTGTGTCTAGCCCGGATGCTGCTCAAGGCACTGCTCCCACATCTGTTCAAAGTATAGCTAGTTCTTGTAATATCTCTGGATCCACTCCAGTTCTTACAAGTTTGCTTTCTAATGAAAGTTCAGAAAGCCCTGATGTTGGGCCCTTGGGCTCTCCGACTCACCCATTGCCAGCAGCACAAGCAAACCCTGTTTCAAGTATTCCACAAACTTTAATGACATCTCCTGGTCAAACTGTGGAGAATGTACTACCTAATGTGAACATGGTTCCACAATTAAGCCATAGCTTCTCACAAGGGACAGCAGTAAATCCAGGTTTTATCCCTGGTCAGCCAGCTAGTCATAGCTTTGGGCCAGGACAGCCTGGTAATCAAACTGTGTCTGCTGTAAATAGACCTGGCCCCAGTGGAATGCCTGGTCCCCAGCAGATGATGCTTCCTCAAACATTAGCCCAGCAGCAAAATCGAGAGAGGCCTCTTCTGCTGGAAGAACAACCCCTTCTGCTGCAAGATCTTTTAGACCAAGAAAGACAGGAGCAGCAACAGCAGCGACAGATGCAAGCCATGATTCGCCAGCGTTCGGAGCCTTTTTTCCCCAACATTGGTGAGTATGTTTTGTTTTCTTATACTGAAGCCATTGTAATGTTAATTAAGGTTGGGTAAGGGAAATTCTTACTCTAATCTGAAAGAAAACCTGCAACCATATATCAATACCAGTATTGTTAATTAATGGATTCACCTTAATATCACTATCCTGTTTTGTAATCTGGTCAGACTGTATGTGTCAGATGAGGAACAGTAACTGGAAGAGCTATGAGAAGTTTTCCACTCTTGCATAAACATCCTTTGAATTCTGGAAGGCTATAATGGACTCTCCCAGTGCTGCAAGGTCATTGCTTGCTCAGCTTCCATTTGAAGATGGATGATTGAAGTGGGTAGCATCCTTCACTGGTGCCCACACTGACCACACACTTGGCCAGTTTCAATTTAACTGAAATGTTTGCAAGCTCTTTGTTTCTTTGTTGCATTTCCCCACTGCACTAGGAGGATTCAAGAGGGGGATAGCGAGGGGTAATTAGTGGGGGAGAAGTACAGGAAGGGAGAATTTGATAGAAGAACTAGGTTTCAAAGGTTGTGAAGGTACTACAGGAGGAGAGCAAAGTACTTCCCTCTGCCATGCCCCAATCACCTTCCATTTTTGTATTTATGTGCAGCTCAGTATATGTATGCACATGTATGTTCAGATCAGATAGAGCAGGGAAGTACAGATCAATCCCTGTATCCTTCTCTGCTGCCACAAAACAATGCATGTCTCCACTTATATATACAAGGTATGTTGTGCTATTTACTGTCATTACACATTCTTTACTTAGGACATGAATGAAACTGTATGTCTGTAGATATGTAGAGAGATACGAAGTGAGTGTGACATCGTGGTTTGAGTATTCAATAAATTTATATAAATTTTGAGTTTAATGGGCTGAAAAAAACCCTTCAAAGAATCAACACTTGAGGAAATTTCCCAGTGTTTCAGGAACTGCAAAGCAAATATACTGGACCGGGGATGCACTCTATACAACCCTTTACCAGCAAATCTCTTACACACACTCTACTTCTCTTTCTCTCTGTATGTGTGTGCATGCATGTACAGAAATACACATGTACATGCATATAGATACCTGTGGATGTATCCTGTTTTCTTGGGAACAAATTTCAGGTTTCTGGTCATGGTTTCATCTTCTATTAAAGAGAAAACACACCTCACTATTATAGCTTTGTTCAGAACATTCTTCCACAGTGTTTAGTGTAAGAACTGTTTGACAGAAAATAGACTACCTTGGGGCAGAGATGGGATGGTCTCTCCTTTGAAGGTCTTTAGACTGAGGTTGGATGGGAACTTTTCAGGAGTGCTGTATTTGTACATTCTCGAAGGGCAGGGAAATGGACTAATGGCCCTTGAGGCACCTTCCAACTCCTTGATGCTATTGTGAAGTCAAAGGCTTTCATGGCCAGCATCCTTGATGCTAATTATTCTGAAAAGCTGCTTGCATCAATTAACTGGAGTTGCACTAGATTCTGTAACCTAAATCTTATTGTTGATTATGAGCTTCTGAAAGAATTGTAAGTAACTACTATTGAAGGCCTGAAAAACTGAAAAATAAGTTTCAATAGGTTTTCATATTTAATTATGCAGTTTTAAAAATTATATTGAATAGGGGAGCCTATGTGAATGAGTGACACAAGTGAACAAATGACAAAAGTAAGTTTCGTACACTGGGAGCAATGCATAGTTAATACCTTGCAAATTTAACAGCTGTTCTAAAACTCTGGTTTCATAGATTTTGATGCAATCACTGATCCTATAATGAAAGCAAAGATGGTGGCTCTGAAAGGGATCAATAAAGTGATGGCACAGAACAATATGGGAATGCCACCGATGGTCATGAACAGGTAGGCAGATATAATCTTTTATATTAAGATTGCTCATGACATCTTCTCTTACATAATAATATAAATGTGTATTTTCCTTGTCTTTTGATTGTTCATTCTGATAGGTTTTACTTACATGTTGAGAGTGTTAGTGAAAGAAATGGCACATCATTGAGTAGTCTTTTTTTCTTAGCCTGATTTTCTTATCATACAGTGTTATATGCAAGAATGTGTCACATCAAATAACTGTGAAGAAAAAAGGTGGGTCTGGGAATGTGAATGGTCAGGAACACAAGGAAACTAATATATGGATGGAGCATCTATGATAAATAAGTAGAATATGCTTGAAATTAACTATAGAAGCTGGTGAAGAACATAGGCATCTAAATAGAGGTGGAAAGCTATGAAAATGACAGAAATGAATGGGACATCAAAATTGCCTTACTTTATTTCAAATTCTTTTGGCCACTTTGTTAATGTAAGTTGTAAAATAAATGCAAAAAAGTTGCTTTTCGTTTAGGTTTGCCTTTATGGGCCAGGCAGTGCCAGGAGCACAGACTGGGGAAGGCCAGAATCTAATACAGCAGGCGATTACACAGGTAATGCAATCTGTCGTTAAAATTGCACTAAATTAGCTCTCAGATTTTCTTGAGTTGAAGCCTGATCTAAATGATTATATAGTACAGGCAAGCCTGAATCCATATCCCAAATCATTCATGCACTGACTGGAAAGATTGGAAAGAATCCTTTGCTCAGAATCCTTCATGATCTGAAATGCTTCTCTTCCACTGAGATGAGCAGATGATTGTCAGGGTTACCAATAAAGACAACACTCTTCATGGTGGAAAGTTGGGGTGGGGGGCTAATATCTCCATTAGTGAAGCAACAGGCTTTCTGGACTAGAGACATGTGTATAGCACAACTGCATTGGAGGCAGTTCAAAAACTGAAACCTGTTTCTCTGTTCAGATTGACCCTTGCTATTGAGGAAAAAGAATTTTCTTAACATATTTCTGCTTTCTGTCCCCCTCCCCCCCCCCTTTTTAAGGATGGAAGCCTAACACCTCAGATCTCTAGGCCAAATCCTCCAAATTTTGGTCCTGGATTTGTTAGTAAGTATTTCTCTTATAATGTATTGTTATCTTGGGCCTTGATCCATGCATATGTTATTTCAAAATATGTATACACTGTTTATAAGTATATTCAAAGCTTGGCAATTCTCCAGCCTTTAATCATAACATAAATCAATATCTATAGCTTTCTATAACAGCTTATAATAAATATTTATAATAAACTATATATTTTTTCAGTTTATGACAGCTTCTCTTATCAGTCCAACTTACAGAAGAATTGCAAACTTGTGATATATTGAAAATTCATGTTAAATTATGGAAGCATTTTAGAATGATAAAAACTGCTTAGATTGCAATAGAATTCCTTAGCCTCACAGATTTGTTTTACATAAATTGAACATATATTATCCATTTCAAAAGTGTCGTTATTTATTAAACCAAGAAAAGGGTGATCTTAAATTGTGCATAGAACAAGATACATTTATGCATATTCTTTTGTTATTTTACTTTTTTTTTTTAAGTTATTTCTTTCAACTGCTTTTGAAAAGGGGGAAATGCCAATGCATTCAGGGTGGAGGAAGGAGAACTTGTATGAAAGAAGATCCTTTAAAAAAAAAAAAGACAGCTTGAAACCCAGTTTTTTAAAAGTTCATAATGTAACATAAGCCCAGGAGAAATTTTATGTACCTTGTACAGATCAATCACACACTTGAAAAATGCAGAACTTCCTTTAAAACTTGAATTCTTAGAACAAATATTGATTCATTGTGTTTCTTCTCAGATGATTCACATAGAAAGCAATATGAAGAATGGCTGCAAGAAACACAGCAGCTTCTTCAAATGCAGCAGAAATTCCTTGAAGAGCAAATTGGTGCACATAGAAAATCAAAAAAAGCACTCTCTGCAAAACAGCGCACTGCAAAGAAAGCTGGCCGGGAATTCCCGGAGGAAGATGCAGAGCAGCTTAAGCATGTAACTGAGCAGCAGAGTATGGTTCAAAAACAGCTCGAACAGGTAAAGATGTGTGAAGAGGGGTATGAGGAGGATTGGCAGCATATTGAAATATCCTGATGTTGATAATTTCATTTGTACGTCTCACAAAAACAACAGTTTAAATAGTTGAAAGGACATTGAAAATTGAAATTGAAAAACTGAGCTGGAAGGGTCAAACCAATTTAAATATTTAGGGACATTCTGCATATATTATTGAACTGAACAATAATTGTCCAGTGTCAAATCTATAGTTTTCAGAATAGGGTTTTTGGAGGATGTAGTTATGTGTCATCTCCAGACAATTTCAGAATGCACTGATTAGGTTCATTCCAGCTTGAACTTTGTGTTAGATGCAGAAGACAACTCTGGTCACCCTTGGTAGATGCTCTGTGTGAGAGGAGGAGATGATGGGCATGCAGTCTCTCGATAGCTTTCAGTATAAACAGCCACTGTATTCTGGATTTTGTCTCTGAAGGAGGATTTGGGACTGTCTGGCATACCTTTGGGAGACCAGAATCAAAAGTTGTGCTTGTATGAAACTGCTGGGAGAATTCATCTAGGCTGAGCTTTGAACTAATTATATGGATGATGCACAACTTCTCTATCTGCTGTTCTCAGGAAGCTAATGGAAATCCTTACCAGATATTTGGGGGCAATCAGTCTGAAACATTCAGATGAGATGCAGGAACACCATTGGTCAAGATATCTGTAACTGGTTTTAGATACAGTTTCACCCTCCTCACCCCCTGAGAATTGCCCTGCACTTCCTACCATGTGTGAGGCCAAAGCATAGTTTGGGTGGCTAGCAGTGACTTTTACCAATTAAGGCCAGCCTGGGGCGAAGTCAAGGCGTGGCATTCACATGATGCACGTCCCGACTCCACACCCATGGCGTCATGATGCGTGCGCCGCTCCACACAGCATCACAGTACTCCTCTGGCCCTGCATCCACATGACACAGCACCAAAAGAAGTGCCTTAAAGCCACTGCGCCACAGCTATCATGCCTTTTCCAGAGCGCAAAAAGGAGCTGCTTTTTGTTGCTCCTTTTTGTGCCCTGTAAAGGCCGTGGCCTGAAGTTGTCACAGCCCCGATCCGGAACAGCTGAAGGCAGCTGCAGTCCACCCCTTAGGGGCAGTCTGCACAGTCCCTTAATAGGTTCATCAGCTGTAACACCATCTGGAGGAAGGAGCTCTGGCTTGTCATGATTACATCTAGTCAGTCAGTCAAATTTTATTGCTTTTGGCCAATGGCCGTTACATAAAACAGTGCTACAATAACAACAAAATATATACATATCATATATCTGACATCAATCCTATGATTATGCAACAATTTACAATTTGAAAATTTTAACATTTAAAAAATTAAAATTATATATATATATATATATATATACACACACACACACACACACACACACACACACATATATATATAACTAATATAAAGTTATTAAATATAATTATCACCTTTATAGCTTATAGCCATCTCTTTCTATATATTTCTTTATATTTTTTTTCTTTTTTTGGCTGCTAAAGCATACAGGTCACATATTTGTCCATATCTACTAACAGGTAGAAGACCACTTCTTGTGGACTGTGGCAAGGACTAATTTCAATTATGGGTGTCACAAATCGTTCCCTTGGTTCACTATATAGTGGGCAATGCAATATGTAATGGACAAGGTCCTCTAATTCTAGGTATCCATAGATGCATGTCTGTTCCTTTATTGGGATGCCCCCATGCCTCCCATGAGATTTAACCTCAAAGGCTCTGTTCTATGGCCTACCATCAAGAGCCATCCAACTGGAATATTGCAGGGACAGGAGTTTCTCAATAATGATTCCACATCTTTTGAAGTTCAACACTTGGAAAATACATATTGCAGATCCATAAGATTGTAAGGAAATAATAATAAAAAAAATCTGCTCTATTTAGCTTTTTATTTAGCTCACAGTTTATGATTTTATGGTGGTTTGTTTTTTAGGTGCTATAATTGTTTTAATTTAACTATTTATTGTATTATATTTTTATCTACCTGAGCTATCTTTTGAGGGTATATCCTGAGATGCATGGTATAAATATATTTACAAATAAATGCATAAACAATACATTGCATATCACACACACACACACACACACACACACAAAAGAGTTCTACAGCATTGTAAAAATGAACACATCCATTGTGGTATCAGCCTTTATAGAATCCACTTGATTGTGCACCTGAAGCATTAGCTTCTGTCAATAACAAATTCATTCCCTGGATAGCATGGAGGAGTAAACCATTTATACTTGGGTTCTTCTCTGCTTGCCAGCTGATTATGTAGGAGACCAGAGTCCAAAGAAAATGGTAGTTACATGTTTGTTGTGTTTGTATGCAATCCAAATTAAGTCACGCTAAGAGCAGAATGAATGTGTACATCACAGAAATTAATGTTTCCTTGTTATTCAGTTAAAAATTAAATGTGTTTTTCACTACTACTTTTTTGGTGTTGAATATATTTAGGATTTTCTTTTTTCCCAGAACTCTGCATGCTGATAAAAAGTGCTGTTATAGGACAACAGTTAATTATTTGTTTACATTGCAGATACGCAAACAACAAAAGGAACATGCGGAGCTCATTGAAGAATATCGGATTAAACAGCAACAATGTGGAATGGGTCCCCATACTATGATGCCAGGCATGCCTTCTCAGGCCCAAGTGGTCCCAGGAGGATCACCACCATCAGTGGGTCCACAGAATTTCCCAGTAGTATCACAACAGCTTCCACACCAGCAGCATACAGTTGTTGTTCCTGGGCAACCCAATCCACCAAGGATGCCAAGCTTGCCTGGATGGCAGCCTCCCAACACTGCACAAATGCACATCCCACACAATGCACCGAGGATGCCTCCTCCAATGACACCACTGCCAGTCACTCCTGTGCCACCCACTTCTGTGTCAGCTCCTACCTCCAGTGGGCAGTCAGCAGCCCCACCACGTGTAGAGTTCGATGATAATAACCCATTTAGTGAAAGCTTTCAAGAGCGGGAGCGAAAAGAGCGTTTGCGAGAGCAGCAGGAAAGACAACGAATTCAGCTTATGCAGGAGGTAGACCGGCAGAGAGCTTTACAACAGAGGATGGAGTTGGAGCAACATGGTGCAATGGGTTCAGAATTAAATACCAGAACTTCCTTGTCTCAAATACCATACTTCAATCCTGATCTACCTTGTGATTTCATGCGGCCTTCACAGTCTCTTCAGCAGTCCCCACAGCATCAACAGCAGCAGTTGGGACCCCTTATACAGCAAGGACCTTTGAACTCGCCACCTGCTGCCAACTTCCCACAGTGTAGTGAGCGGCAACCGGTGGGATCATCCTCTTTTAGACCTGATCCAACCTCAGTTGCAGATGGAAGCCCCACTTTCCATTCTGTTAAGCAGTCCCTTGGGAGTGCCTCAGGAGCCAACTTTACACAGTGCCAGGTTAGACCTCAGTTTGCTGGTGGTTTGCCTGCAGTTTCTCTAGCAGTTGGCAGTGGCCCCCCCCTGTGGCCAGGACACCAGCATGCCTCATGGCTCAAACTTTCCTGGAACAAGTCAGTCTCTCATTCAGTTGTATTCTGATATTATCCCAGAGGAGAAAGGCAAGAAGAAAAGAACAAGGAAAAAGAAAAAAGATGATGATGCAGAATCAGTAAACACTCCATCAACACCTCATTCGGATATAACTGCACCACCAACTCCACTTGTTTCCGATACAGTCTCCACCCCAGCAGTTAGCACACCTGGTGAACTTGCACATCATCCAGGGGAAATGGAGGCAGAGGAGCTGCCAGGCTCATCAACTCCAAATGCTGCAGAGAGCAAGTCTTCCTTAGAACTCAAAGGTCAGCTCTCCAGTAGTGATTTGCCAGAAAGCAAATTGCCTGAGCAATCAAGCGTGAACCCGGAGACAGACAAGGTCAAGGCAGATGCTTCCACAAGCATTCAGGAAATTAGCCAGGAAAATACAGAAGCCGAACAATGCCCTAGTCAACCTGAGCTTAAGATGGAAAGTCAAAGCAGCATTAAAGTGGAAGAGGATAAAGCTACAAACCAGTCTACCCATTCTTCCCAGAGTCAGGGGCAAGATGCAAGCAGCCTGGCAGCAAAAGGGGAATCGGGGAATGAACTCCTAAAACACTTGCTTAAGAACAAAAAATCCACTTCTCTTATCAGTCCAAAGTCAGATAGCACCTTCCCCTCAGAAGAAAGTGCTGAAGAGCACAAATTTGTAGAAAAACGGGACCTGGCTGAAGGTGGTATGGTAAGCATTTTTTTTAATATGTATGTATTAGCATATAGATTCAGTACTAGTAATTGTATAGCATTTTGAATTTATTATAGTGATAAAGAGGCCAGCACCTAAGGGTTAGCCTTCTTTATAAAATGATAGTGTTTGGCTTGTATTTAGCAAGGGCTTTTACTTTCTCCATGGGTCACCATATAAAGCAGGAAACGAAGAAGCAAAACCCCTTTTATTCTCTTTAGCAATCTTGAAAACCTAGTTCTAGCAACCCACACTTTTTGCTGAGCAACAGCCAAAGGCATAGCTACAGGAAGGGTTTCTTTTTTGTTCCTCAGATAAGAATTCTGCCCTTCTCAAGAAATTATCCTTCAGTCCCAATTTCTAGTGAGACACTGCAAATCATTCACACCTAGAACTCTTATATTTGCTGTGTTCACATTCCCTTGGTAACTTTGTCTACCTCTTCTCAATGGATGCCTAAGCTGTATTTGTAAAAGCCCAACTGAAGTTTTAAGTTATCAAAAAACTAGAAATTTGAGGACTAAGATGAAAATTTCATAGTGGGGGCAAAAATCTTACTGGTGGAGCAATTGGCTAAATGTACCCACCTGTCACCACATCCTGGCAACAGCTGTTTCCATTTCACCAACATCACTGTCTTTTTATACAGTTTTAGGTTCTGCCACTCATATATAATAAGATATGGGGGCTGCTAAAATTAGGCACGATGCATTTTCCATTGTATTTTAAAGTTGTTGAAATGGTGTCATTAAGATAACACTCTTGTACACAGTAATGGGGAAATGGGTCTCAGTTAACCGAATAAGACTGACTTATAAGTAGCCATGTACAGGATTGTGTTGTAAGAATGTTTTCACATTAACAAGCACATAACAGTGGTTGAAATTGTTGAAATCACTATCCGTCTAGGCTAAATTGTTTACAGTTGTAGCCAGCTATATATTTCTAAAAACTCATAACCCAAGCATAAAAGTGATTTCACCTTTATTCTTTCTGCCAGAAACAATAAGCAGTGAGAAACAAACAATAAGTATAAGAGAAATACACATGGAGGTTTCAGTTAGCATTATTTATAAGCCATTTTTTAAAAAAAAATTGCAGACTTGCATTTGCCAGGTTTTTCCCCCATTTATTGAGTCAGTTTGGAAGTTGTTATAAACAACATTTTATGATAATGGGACGAATTAAAGAGGAGATTGTTTTTGATGAACTGGAGTCTAGAGTAAGATTCAAGTAGATAATATTCACTATGATTTGACTAAAACAAGCAAACTTCATAACATATGCTCTGATCATTGTTGAGATAAACCACAGTTTTTTAGGTATGAATAAAATGACAAGATTTGATCAACTGAAAATGAATGTGAAAGTTTCCCAGACTCCTCGCAGGAGGAGGGATTAAAAAAAAGCAAAGGCTTATTGAGACTTCTTGTTGCACTGTAAACCAGAGCTGGGTAAAGTCCATCCCAGGACCTGCAAGGAAGCTTCCAGCTGTCACTACATTTGGGGAGGAAATCGTTTTACTTTTGTGTTCAGAAAAGGGCCCTCTTGGACCAAAATCTTTCTCTGCATTTTGAGCTTCAAAGTTTTTAAAATTTTAAAAATGAAATAGTTAGGAGAGGGGCACAGCAGGGGCACAACCCTCCAATGTCTAAGGGCATGTGTAGCTCTTGGATCTCAAGTAGTTTCCTTCCCTTGTTTTAAACCATTGCTTATTGTGATAGGTGAATTAACCCACTGGGTGACTTTGAAAGAATCATACACTCTTAGCCCCAGAAGAACCCTTTGATAGGGCCTCCTTGGGATTGCCATAGATTGGAAATGACTTGAAAGACAACAACAGCAACAAAGTTTTCTAAGAGTTAATAATCCTTTATCTGTGTAGCAATTGGGTCAACATCAAATTTAGATGTGTGCAGAGGCTAAATTTAGATTATACAGCCAGGTATACATTTGGAATTTCCTTTGAAGTGTTGGATATTTCACCCAGACAGAAGAATACTGTACAGTGTTCCCTTCCCTTACAATTCTGGATCCCCCTCCCACGTAAGGGAAATTCGGCATATGCTCGAGCCCCATTAAATACAATGGGGCTTGTTCCTGTGGCGGTGTGCAGTGGCACGCAGCATGTGCGCCACGGGCATGTGCTGGAAGCCATGTAAGGCTATTGCTATGCTATTTATCTTACAGATATTTTTTTAAAAAAACTAGGTGATCTGAACTGATAAATCTATCTAATTTTTTTCCCATAAGCAACCATTAGGAAATCAGTTGCAGGGTACGTTTGGGTGTGGCAACAACCAAATTCAGAGAACAGATTCAGGACTTGAAATGAAAAAACAGCGAAACAAAAGAACTCAGAGGACAGGGGAGAAGGCAGCACCTCGGACCAAGAGGAGGAAAAAGGAGGAAGAGGAGAAGCAAGCTATTTACCCTAGCACAGAAACTTTTATGCAGTTAAAGCAGGTGAGCACTCAGGAGAAAAAGGGCACTTCTCACAGAAAAGTATGAAAACCAACTGAGAGACTTCAGCCATGTTTTTGGGTCCCTTGTTTGAACATCATGGTCACATACAATGCCACTACATTTTTGTTTTTTGGTCATGTTTGTTTCTTTAGTGTAATATAAATGTAGAAATAAATGTACAGTATGTGAATTTTAAAGTACCTCCAATTGACATCTTGTATTGGTAGTAAAATGTGATGATGCTGACATAGGTGGTCCTGCTGTGTAATGTCTGTGTGTTAGACCTTGATAATACAAGATGTCTCCATATATTTTTAATTGTAATGTTACATTGCAAAATTATGATTAGAAGCCTCCAAAAGGTGCTAAGGGAGTGTGAGGTGCACCTCTTTATTGTTTCAAAATGAGTGAGTGAGTTAGCACAGTCTTGATGACATCGTGCCCTGACATCATGGGCCAGTATTTGTCTTCAAAAGAATAGTACATAATGTTGATTCTCAATTGAACACCAACAATCGAAATGCCCTATCTCTATCTGCATTCCAAGGGTGTTTGTAGGAAGTATCAGGAATTAGAGCACTCAGATTATTGTGATTCAAGAATAATTTGCTTTTCCGGACAGAGTTAGGTTTTAGGAGGGTCAGGGCAACTAGATACAAGGGAAAGAAAGTTTTGCGAGAGGAGGGAAGGGAAAATCTATTAGAAAGAAGAAAGGTGTTTAAAGAGAACAAGAAGCAGTAGGCATTAAGAATTTGGAGATGAAATGGGAAATCTAGGATCATTGTAGCGGAGCAATAGTATATCTAATTCTTATTAGAGCTGCAAATAATGTGTGTGCCCAGTGGCATCATAGGGTGTGTGGTGGTGCAGACTGTACTGGGTGATACCCCAGAGGGGAGTATCACCTGTTGCAGTGAGGTGGGGAGTGGCTGAATTCCAGGTCCTGCACAACCACAACTACACAGGACTCGGAAGGCCAGGGGTGGGTGGGCTGACAGCTGCCTTCTGGGTCCCATTCGGCCACAGGTACACAGGATTCGGAGGGCCAGGGGGTGGCTGTAGGGTCGAGTGCACCCCCAACCTCACTGCCATGGTGCCATTCTATGCACCACGGCAGTAAAGTGGGGGGAGTGCCCTTTTGGACCTGACCATGGAAGCCCTGCCCCTCCATACTGGGTGACACCCTGGGCATGGACACCATTGTGAGTACCTAGTTTACATACCATTTCTCATTAAGAAGGAGGTCATTTAAAAATTGGAGTAGTCTCATGTTCTGAGAGCCATTTGTCACTGACAGTGTTCATTTATTAGAGAGCAACATCTGTAAGTTAAGATATATTAGTAGCAACTGTTTACCTGAAAAGAAAAATCCATTGTTGGATATAAGCCAATACCTCACGTGTTTTTGCAGTTAGATACTTTACAGGGCTTCCTTAATGCTACTGTAGAATAGATGAAAAAAAAAGTGAGGTTCTTGTGGTAAGAATCATCTTAATGTGGAAATCTGCAGTTCATTTCTGATTAGTTTTGCAAGTGTGATACTAACTACTGATCTTCTTCTACAGCAACTCTCTTTGCTGCCTCTAATGGAGCCAATAATTGGAGTGAGTTTTGCCCACTTTCTTCCTTATGGCAGTGGTCATCTGAATAGTGGAAGTCGCCTTATGGGAAGCTTTGGTAGTGCCACGCTTGATGGGGTATCAGATTACTATTCCCAGCTAATCTACAAGGTGTATTTCTTTTCTACATAGATTTTCCAAAAATTCTATAAGAAGCAACAACAGTAACTATTACCATGCTATCCCTAAAAATATGATTTTGTTTTCTTTCACTGTCATCTTATCTCTGTGCTTATCTTCCCACTTTGACAGAAAATAGTAGCACCAATTAAAGCCACTTCTCATATTATAAATATTTGACAATTCTTATTAACAGTCCTTACAGATTGACAAAACAGTGAAAGGTCTAATCTTAGCTGTTAGATTAAAAATCTAAAAATCCTACATTCACAATTTAGTACAGATGTGAAATAATTTTAAGCAGTATAGCACCAATTAATTAGAAAAATGTGACTGTCTTTGATCACACATAACTAGTTGTGTACTAAGATTGTTTTTGTCAAATACTCTTTTGTGGGTGTCCCATCTTCTAGGGTTAGGCAAATAGTGGGAAAATATTTTTGACTGTGAGAACTGTGCCCCAGTTTAGTGTCTATTCTTAAATCCTTCCAGTGCTGGCTAAAGACTGGGCCTTTATTCTCCCACACCTCTTTAAAATGTTCAACTGAATTTTATTCTTCTCCACTGTTGCTGCTTGAGTTTATATTCCTCTAGTATTTTAATTTTGATATTCTGGGTGAGATATTTTATTCCACTCAGAGAATATTTGCTAAAGGAGGAATATTAATTTCCTAAATAAATACCAAGAACTTCGCATTCTGAATGAAGGAACTGTAGATGAGATTAATTCCTGAATTCCTTCATGTCACTAATTCCTGCATTCCTTCATGACTGCAGCAGGTAAAATTTGGATCAGCAATTTGTTTTCATTCTTTCACTCATCCACTAATTCACTATATTTTAATCTTGCTGTTCCTTCATGGAACTTGCTTGCTTCTCCCTCCTGCCTTTATGTTTTCAAGAGCTGAAAGTTTAGACTGGACCATGGCCAGTAAGTTTCATAGCCAAAGGGAAATTTGAATTAGAGCTTTCCCGTCTCTTCTCCAATTCCACTGCTTGGCTATTTTGGTAAGACAATGGATAAGACTTATTTTGCCCATCTAAATTGGCCTAGTTACAATACTGTAGCCATAAATGCTATCCCCTCATTTGTCTCTAGTGTGGGCAACTAATGGCCTTGGGCTAGAGAGTCAAATATAGTCCAAAGCCAGTCAATTACGTATTTCTTATTTTTTGGTAAGCAGGTTTATTGCTTTCACACGTATAATAGGCCATTTTAAAGACTACAACCACTCACATCAAAAACCCATGTTGTCTCACATAGCACATCGAAGATTTATGACCAGGATTACAATGTTCATCTTTATCATATTCCACTCTATTCCACTCCCACAACTGTGCAACTATGCTTAAAAACCTGTGGCTTTAGTATCACTCTCTCTGGGCATCTAAAGAAGCCTATTGATGTCCATAAAAGCTCATGCTAAAATAGATCAGTCTTAAAGATGCTGCTAGATTCCTCTCTGCATTTTTTCCCTTTTTGTGCAGTGACAAACTAATATGCCTATTCATTTGAAATTATTTCTGAAATGTATTTAAATCATTGCCTTTTGTGGTGATCAACAGTAGAAGTATACAGATAATAATTATTCAGAATAGAAATACATAGGCTGATATCCTTCAGACAGAACTCAGGTTTCTCCCCACATGCAGAATCCACCTGTCTCCAGGCACATCCATATACAGTTATTTAGTGGCCAGGGGAAGGCAGAGCTTGTCTATACAGTGTTCACTTAAGTATTTATAACTGTATACACAATATAATCCTCGAAAACCTCTGGAGAATGCCTGGAAGGTCCTAGAGGATGAAATTGTCTAGTGTCTAGCTATAAGAAGATAGTCAAATGCTATGTTCCGCCCTGTCCCTCTGCTGGCCACTAAACAGTCATGGAGGATGCCCAGAGACAGGCAGACTCACTGGTAAGGGAATTATTGCAAGAGGGAAATAGTGAATACTTCCCTCCACAACAATCATAAAAAGGAGTATACAAGCCTACACTGTACTGATACCTCTGTTTGGGCCCGAACAGACAGGGCAAAATAAAGCTGCTTCGAGTCACTTTGGAGGTATTCTGTTTAAATGACACAGGCATCTTAAGAAGCCAGAAGCTATACCAAAGCTGCACTCCAGTTCTTAGGACTGGAGCGTGGCTTTAGCATGGCTTCTGGCCTTTTAGCATGCATGCATCATTTAAACAGCATACCTCCAGAGTTACCCAAAGCAGCTTTATTTTGGCCTGTCTGTTCGGGCCCTTTGTGACCAAACAGAATGCCAGCCATGATATTAATGTTTTACTGCTTAGGTATACATGCACTTTGCCCCCCTCTCCTTCCATTGTCAAACTAGTTTGTGAATTTTATAGCACTTAAGTATTACCTTGAGAAAGTGCTCAGAGATCAGCACTGGTGCAACCAATAGAAGTGGTAATTAAAAATGCCCCTCCTGCTGCAATGCCTAGAGCAGCTTTGAATGGGTAATTGTATAAGGATGTATGCACATCTATTTAAATTGCCCTAAGAGCACTAGATCCTTTCTTATCTGGGAAGCTAAGCAGAGTCAGTTCTGATTAGTACTTGCATGGGAGACCATCAACAAATACAGTAGCAGGTGCTGTAGGTTATATTTCAGAGGAAGCAACTGGCAAAATCACCTCAGTATTCCCTTCCTTTAAAAAAGGAATGGATTTCCCCCCACAAAGTATTCCTTTCCTTAAAAAAAAATGAAATTCATGGGGTTGCTATAAGTCAACAGACAACCTGAAGCCACATACACACACATGTACATTTGGTTACTGGCAGGAAGCTTTATTCAGCCCCATCCTCTGATACACAGCAGTACCCAGACAGTTTATCTTAATGTGTGACTTTGAATAGTGGACACTTCCCTTGTAGTAAGTTTAAATTATCTTTCCTTAAACTCTCATAGAGCTAATTCTGAGACTGAAAGCCAAAGTATTTTATTTATTCAACCATTCAACATGGACATCTAACCTCTAATGTAACCTGACAACCATGGTTTGCATTTGCCATGAAAACATTACAAACTGTAATTTACATGTTTACTAAAATATTAGCATGTCTACATGTGGAGTAGAGATGTGGGAGAGCAGAATGTAAACCTGAGGCTCATTCCTGGAATTTTGTCTAGAACACACCAATGTGCCTTGTAGACAATAGTTACATTGAAATAACTTCAAAATATGCATTCTGACAGATCCTTTTTAAAGTTGGTTACATAGCCTGTAATTAAACATTTATCTTTATCGAATAAAATGGCTTAAAACTTACTTAAAATCTTTCCTCTCATGCAGCAGAATAACCTCAGCAACCCTCCCACACCTCCAGCCTCCCTCCCTCCCACACCTCCACCTGTAACTTGCCAAAAAATGGTAAACGGATTTGCAACCACTGAAGAACTTGCTACAAAGGCTGGAATGCTGGGTGGTCATGATGGTAAGTTGTTACTCATATGTTAGAGTATGAATTTACAATGAAATTTGAAGTTACATGTATAAATTTGTATTCTACGTTACAACAGAATACTTTGAGACTGAACATATTCCATATTTATATTAAGTTACTATGACAAGCCCAATATAGATAGCTGTGTTGGCCCTAGAATTCCATGTATCTAGACATGTCTGCAAGTTTTGAAAGTTATTGTGATATGGTTGTACACAGTTTCTATACACTGTCATTTTTTCACATCAAAGCCTAGCAGCTTTAAGATCCTGTTCTTGGAGATTTGAGTATGGTCAGTAGCTTGTAAGTTGCTTCATTGCCAGTGCCATCCTCTCTTTAAAACAATATTGCCGAAACGCAAGTAAAAGGTTAGGAATATTAATATTCTGCTATCTTTTCTTTGTATTAGGAATGCTGCAGATTTCCAGAATTTAAATTCAATGCCAAAAAAAAAAAAATAGTGGAAGTTAGGATACATTTCTGGTTTGGGCTTTGTTTTGGGGGTTTGGCCATAAATATCAGTAAAGAGTTAAGTGAGTTGTTTACTTAACTGTTGTTTATTCTTGCTGCATTTCAGTTACCAAAGCTCTGGGACCGAAGCAGTTTCAGCTGCCTTTCAAACCACAGGATGATCTCTTAGCTCGAGCCATGGCTCAAGGCCCTAAAAGCGTGGATGTTCCTGCTTCTCTTCCAACTCCACCACATAACAATCACGAAGAGCTACGGTAAGTGTCTTCTCTAAACCTTTAACCTTTATATTGGCTACCAGCTGTTCAGAGGCTTCCTGGTTCCATTTAACTACTGTTCCCAGTAGTATTTAGACCAGCCAAATGAATAATTTGTTAATTAATTGTTTGTTATAGTGTTAATTGTTAATGAATAATTTGTGCATCACATCTAGGCAAATTAGCCATAAACTTCACAGATTGCTTCATATAACTTGGACTTGCAAGCTGATCCGGAAGAACAGTGTGCCTAATATTTGAGACAGAGAATAATTTGTTGTTGTTTTTCATCTATATAGGGTAGTTTTTAGTTTTTGTTGGAATTGCTCCAAAATCAAATCTGTTTAAAATATTTTGAAGGAAATCTCTCCTTTCCACTAGCCATGGGAGTATGACCCACTTCTTGAAACCAGGCTAAGCAGTTGTTGTTTTTCCTGGTAATAGAGACTGGGATTTAGAAATGACAGACAAACACTCTAAACACATGGACCAGTGAATTTTTGATAGTTCCATATGAACTTTGTGTACATCATTCTTTGTTTCTCTTGCTGTAAAAAACCTGAGTGTATGTGATGCTGAAATGAATTAAACTTTTTTTCCAAACTGATGTCACGTTTTTGAGTTACTGAACCTCCACATTACCTATCTCTCTAAAAATAGCAATGCCAATACCTGGTTTTCTTTTCCTTCCCAGGGTTCAGGATCCTTGTGATGACAGAGACACTCCTGATAGCTTTGTTCCCTCTTCCTCTCCTGAGAGTGTAATGGGCATGGAAATAAGCAGATACCCTGATCTGACAACAGTGAAGGAAGAGATGCCAGAGCCAGTTCCATCCCCCATCATTCCAATCCTACCTGCTAGTACTGGAAAGGGTAATGCCACAAATAGGTTCTAACCAGTTATACTGTGTTCTCTGCCTTCATTATTATGTATCTTAGCTGCACAGATGCTTAATTTTTTGTTTCTCTCCAAATTAAGGTACAGAAGCAAAACAGAATTATATCAAAACAGAGCCTGGTCCTGGCTTCTTTGGATCTCAGATTGGATCTTCGCAAAATGGCCCAAAATCTGGCTTTGTATCCATAGCAATTACTTTACATCCTGCTGCTGCAGAGGTAAGCAGGGCAATGTACGGAAAGGCACATGTAAAGTATAGCAATTCTGTCTCTAGCCTTTGATGTCCTGTTGATTTAATAGTTATTAATTTTCTTTGTGCTGCAATGCTACAGTTGTTGTGAGATCTGGTAATTGGTCTCAAAGCCATTTCATTAAACTGTAGCATTGAACTGAAATACTCCCCATAGGCTTTTTTTGAAGTAAAAGGGCTTTTAAAAATGGGTCAGTTTTTAAAAATCCCTGTTTTGGTTGCTTCTTTAGCATCCTGTTTATTGCTATCACTTTTATGGCATGTGTGATACCACTGAGAAAAATTGAGGTGGAAGGTTGCTGAGATATTATTCCAAGCCGGTTAGACATCATATAGGATGATGCTATGCTGTAACCTAGTCAGAGGGGTTGCGTGGTGGTGTCATCTAGCCAAATCAGAACAAGCCCAAGAAATGCAACCTTCAGTCTGATTCAGCTTCCTGATGATGCCCTATAGAAATTGATAAGCTGTACCTTTGCCCTGTTTTACACACTTCCTGTCCCCTGTCACCACTACGGGTACCGTAAATGCATTATCAGTTGGGAGGTGTTGCAGTACATACACTCATTCATCCTGTTTAATTTTCTTTGTAAAACAGAAATGGTGTGCACATTTTTTTTTTTACTTTTCCCACCTTAGAATATTGGCAGTGTGATGGCTGCATTTTCCAGTCTTCTGCATGTCCGGATTCCAAATAGTTATGAGGTTAGCAGTGCGTCAGATGGTCCATGCTCCATGGGAATGGTAAACTCTCACAAACCAAATCCAACCTTTGAATACAGACAGCACTTATTACTACATGATCCTCAGCCTATAGGCACTCCTGGACTAACAGGGCCTTACGGATTCAAACAACATAGCATGTCATTTCCACCAAGTGGCAATGGTGAGTCAGCATACACCCTTTTAACTTTCACAAATTATCTTTTTTTAAAAAAAATCTTTAATTGACATTTGGATTTGTGTTTAGAAAATAAGCAAGTTTCTTTTTATTTTGTTTGATGGGTTGGATGCAGAGAGATTCTTATTGAGAAGAAAGTAACTCTTTATGTGTAGAAGGCAGCTGGAGCCAGCATGTCCCTCCCCCCTTATCACTCATTTACTTTCCTCAGTTTTAGAACACCTAAATAGAGTTTTATCAGTTGTTTTGCACATTAGTTGTTAATAAAATGATGCTCTATAATGGAGGAAGGAGATGAGAGCAAGCCATAATTTGAAAGGACAGGTACAACCAGTAAACTGTTACATAAATGATACACATTTTCACAAACTTGTATTCTTGTATTAAGTTTTGGCAGGCTATAAAGCACACAATCCAGGTGTCATAGACGGTCCGGCATTGAGGCCACAGTGGTGTTCTCATTGTAAAGTAGTCATTCTGGGCAGTGGAGTACGGAAATCTTTCCGAGATCTACCTTTGCTGAAGCAGGTACTACTGTAAAGATTGCAGCCATTTTTTTAAAATGTAGCTTTTGTTCAAATGACTAGGGTTAAGAGGTTGTAGAATGTTGTGTATGTTCCTGTAATTCTTATACTTTGCATTATGTAGCTATTTGTTACTGTTCTGTTTTGTTCAATTTTTACTTTTGATGGCTGGAGGAATTCAACTGAGAGTTCTCTTTCAGAGCAATTACTTCAGAGAAATTGCAAATTACTTTAAAAGGTTTGTTATCTGTTTAAGAAGAAGAAAAATTATCTTTCTCTGGCTGGCACTCAAGGGAACAAGAAAAAACAAGACACAGATGTTACACAGGAGAACCTGGATTCTGAGCTCCTTTCCTTTCCTGAATCCACACCTGAAGAGACATCCTCCTCACTATCTAAAATCTTCTAACATATCATCTATAACTGAACCTGTTTCCATCTCATAATCTGATTTCCCCTAACATCTAAGAGTTTCTTTCTTCCTCTTATTTTCATTAGTAATAAGCATTGCTATGCTTGCTTGATTCTAATTGTCTTTTCTGTTGTTGCTTTTGTGTATTATTTTCTCTCTGAATTTCCTTGAGTTGAGTGTTCTTATCATCAAACTTCTCAATCAGTTCATTAATTGTCATCAGTCATTACTATATAAATTCATTGTATGCTGGTTGAAATTTCTTAAATTCATTTGAGTTGTTAAATTTATTGCATTAAACCCCATTAAGTTAAGCCCTGTATTAATGCTTTGTGGTGTTCCTAAACAGCTTCGTTGAGTTCCCTTATACACAATAAATACATATTGCAACCTTTTACTCGCCAATTGTCTGATTAAAGTTTGAATTTCAGTTGTGCTGAGATGAATTCCTCATTCCATGCTTCAGTTGTGCTTCAACAAGTGGTAATGCATGGATACAAGATTTTATTTACAAAATGACCAAAGAGCCCCCCATAAAGCAGAATATTTTTCTCAGGCAAATTGTACATCTCCTATATGTTGGGGCCATAGAGCAAGTTTTCATTCACATTGATTGTTGTTGTTGTTTATCTTTAAGTTATCCCTAACTTATGGTGACCCTAAAGTGAACCCATCATATGGTTTCCTTGGCAGAATTTGTACGGAGGGGGGTTGCCTTTATCTTCTCTAAGGCTGAGAGAGTGTGACTTGCTCAAGGCCACCCACTGGGTTTTCATGGCCCTGGTCTCCTAGTGTTCTAATACAGCACTCAGACACCTACAATATGCTGGCTCTCGTATTTACAGAGATACAAATATATATACTTCATCTTTTTTTTAACATGGTACCCAAGCAGAGTGGGTCATACAGACCAGTGCTGGACCTGAATTGATTTGTAAAATGTTAACAAGTTAAGATAGAGAAGCCTGCAAAACTTCAAAGAAGATTTCCAAGTGAATTATTAGGTGGCATCAGTAGATTTATGGGAAGCCTATCTTCATATTCCTGTGGCCACAGAATTCAGGAAATATAAGTCTGGACTTCAAAAAACAATCACTACCAGTTCAGGGCACTCTCTTTTGGTCTGACTGATTGGTTCCAATGAGCAATTGCAGATTAACTAAAGGATCTTTCATCTGTTCAAGCAGAAAATAATTAATTTTAAACAAATCCTAGTTTGGTTTAATTTCTGCTATTTCATTGGCAGTAGAGACACACACTTTCCTAGAAGCTCTCTGTCCTGTGTACACACACCAGAATATTTCAAATTGCAAATTTTGAAAGCTGGTATCCTTTTGAATTATCACCATGGATACATTTTAATGTGGGTTTGAAATTATCTTTCCCACCAAGTAGTTTGTTCTGCACAAGCAAAATCATATCTGAAATAAAACTAGTGTCAAATGCATACATAAGGCAACATACCAGCATTTCTTGATAAAATTATTTTCTGTCTTTTTCACCTGCCCAAAGTGAAAGAGGGTATGTGTTTCTTAAGTGAGTATTTGTCTAGTTTGATTCATTTTGTATGCCAGGATGCTCTATATAGTTGTTCTACATTTATTTTGGCTGTGTATTAATTTTTTTAAAAAAGATGTTGCTAGGTGTATCCTTGAATGCTTTTTCTATTCTGTTCTGAACTTTGGTCTTCAGAGTTGATGTTAATATAAAATAAGTTTTTTACAAGTCATATCTTGATTTCTAAATTAATTATAATTAATGAAAGTCCAAGAATTTTCAATGCTTTTTGCCTTTTATTCCCAGGATTCCAGAGAGAAGTCTGAAAGAATGGAGAAAGACATTGTCTTCTGCAGCAACAATTGCTTTGTTCTGTATTCAGCATCCATGCAAGCAAAACACTCAGATCGCAAGGTAAATAAAAAGTAATTCCTGATGCATTGATGGTTTTAAAAACAACAAGTACAATTTGTTGAAAATATCCATCACAGTGTATCATTTTCTGGTCATACTGCATTTCTGGTCATGGTTCGGTACATTTTTGGAACTGAGAATTGTATGGCACATTTGCAGAAATTTGAAAAGCAATGGATAACTGCTGTCTGAATCACATATTAATTCAGGAAGTGTAAATCAGATCAGTTCACTTAAAACTGAAAACTGAACAAAATCTTTGGGACCCATAGTTGTGTTACAGAGTGCCATCTGCCAAGAACATTTCTTATGAAGTAAAAGAGGCATGTGGAGAAGATATTCCCCAGTAGGTGTGGTTGAGTGATAGTTTATGCTTAAACAGTTGTAATATGAATCATATTCTGGGTAATATCCCTATTTAAGGCTTCATTTTTAGACTGTGTCCTGTAATAAAAATAGCACACTGATTTTGCCATGATTTCTATTCAAGCATCATGAATAACATGTTAAAACATATGGTTTTAAATGGCTGGAGTGCCTGCCTGTGAATAAATTGGCATAAAAGAGGACTAATATAGCATTTCCAGTGTCAAGTATAGTATGTTTTCCAGAAGTAATCAATCTCTAGATTACCAGTTCCTAATGCACATTCTTCTAAGACTGGAAGGATTGCAGATCCAGCACATTCACTGGGAGTATACAGCTATTGGGAGCCACCTCGCATTGTCAACTACTATAGTGCTTTAATGAATAATGTCTAGATTCAGTATCACTGGCTCAGTAGGATAATCAGATTTTCCCTGAAAATAATGGGATGCTGCTGATAACAAAGACTAATTCAAAGCAGTGGACAGCCAGCAGTTAGCAGTACTATGCATGCAGTGAAGTCGATAGGAAATGCATGTTTGCGTCCTGCATCATATTTTTCATTTGTAACTGGCTCTGGAATTTTTGTTTTTGGAAAACCATTTACTGTAGATCAATCCATATTTTCCCCCCACTGAGAGATTTCCAGCATACTACTTTCAAAATTATGTATCTTCTTTGTCTTTCTACAGAAGCATCTCTATAATTCTGTTTATTAAAAGCAATCTTAAAAGTCTGGACCATCCAAGCTTATTATTGTAAATTTACTGATGTCAAAACAAGTAAACTCCTTTAATTGTTTGAAATGATTTGATATGATTGTCCCTCTGTGTGAATTGACTTGAAAATAATATTGACTGGGCATATTTTGTTAATTGCATATTTAATTGCTGTCTCATTATTTCTTAGGAATCAATTCCTTCGTTGACACATTTTCCAGTAAAAGAGGCTCCCACCAAAGTGTTCCATCAATATAGCAACAATATTTCTACCTTAGATGTACACTGCCTCCCTCAGTTCCAGGAAAAGGCTTCTCCACCTTCATCTCCCCTAATCACCTTCCCTCCTGCTTTTGAAGCAGCCAGAGTGGAACCAAAACCAGATGAACTTAAGGTAACAGTAAAACTAAAACCCCGCTTGAGAACAATACCCAATGGTCTTGATGACAGTCGACCAGTAAATAAGAAATGGAAAGGAATGAAGTGGAAGAAATGGAATATACAGATTGTGATTCCTAAAGGAACATTCAAACCTCCTTGTGATGAGGAAATTGATGAGTTCCTCAAGAAACTGGGCACAACCATTAAACCTGATCCAGTACCTAAGGACTACCGAAAATGTTGCTTCTGCCATGAGGAGGGTGATGGACTAACAGATGGACCAGCAAGACTTCTTAACCTTGACTTAGACCTATGGGTCCATTTGAATTGTGCTCTTTGGTCTACTGAGGTCTATGAGACACAAGCTGGTGCCTTAATAAATGTGGAACTAGCACTGCGAAGGGGGTTGCAAATGAAATGCACATTCTGTCACAAAATGGGCGCTACCAGCGGCTGTCACAGGTTAAGGTGCACCAATATTTATCACTTTACCTGTGCTATTAAAGCACAATGCATGTTTTTTAAAGATAAAACTATGCTTTGCCCAATGCACAAACCAAAGGGCGCTCATGAGCAGGAACTCAGCTATTTTGCTGTCTTCAGGCGGGTCTATGTGCAGCGTGATGAAGTCCGACAGATCGCTAGCATAGTACAACGAGGGGATCGTGAGCACACCTTCCGGGTGGGGAGCCTTATTTTTCACACTATCGGCCAGCTGCTGCCACATCAGATGCAGGCCTTCCATTCTTCAAAGGTGCTCTACCCTGTGGGTTATGAGGCCAGCCGGTTGTATTGGAGTACGCGGTATGCCAACCGCCGATGTCGCTATCTGTGTTCCATTGAAGAGAAGGAGGGCCTTCCCCTCTTTGTCATCAGGATTATTGAGCAAGGCCATGAAGATCTGGTTCTTACAGACTCAACCCCAAAAGGTAACATGATACTGAGAGAGTAAATAGATTGTTATGTTCACTCATTTTCTTAAGTGCCAAATGTATATGGAATTATGAATATCAGTATGATGATTTCTGCACACATTACTGGTTCATGCTGGATTGATCTGAACAAATATTTAAAAACTTCATTATGACCTAAGCATAGAACATGGAACATTATTATAAAGCTCCTAATTAGCTAAGATTATAGAGGGCTCATAAATGTAGTTGAATTTATGTTATTAGTTTTGCAGGATTTTTTAAATGTATTAAGTTTAACATTAAGGAAGTTGAATATTTAAACAGTAAAAGGCACTTGATCCTGTTCCATCTTAGAAACTAAGCAGGGTCAGCACTGCTTAGTATTTGGATGGTTGGATAGGAGACTGCCAATGAATGCCAGGTTCTGTAGCCTATAGTTTAGAGAAAGGAACTGACACAACCATCTCTGAATAGTCCTTGCCTAAGGAAAGCCTTTGAAATTCATGGGGTCACTATAGGTCGACAGGTGACTTGAAGGCATAAACACATGCACACACACACACACAAGTCCAATTATTTGGGCCAGTTAGAGTAGACTCATTGAAATGAATTTGTTAAGTGAACACTAATATAAGTCCCATAGATTCAACAGGCCTTACTCTAGTTAGAGCTAACAACTGGATCTAATCTTAAAGTTTTTATTCCGATTAGTGGATACTGATCTAGTGCAATGCTGGAGTGCTCCGTTTTCTGCTAGATTTCCACAGGTCATGTGGTTTGCTTTTATTTTTGTGATGATTTAAATGTGCCCAAACCTATCCCTTGAAGGGAACACCCAAAGTCAAGAGAAATAAAAACGGTCAGGGATTGAAGAGACCACTCCTAAGCGGCGGCCTACAGTCGCCTCTTTCTTCGCCGGATCAGGGCCACAGTGCAAAAAAGAGCTGCAAAAAACAGCTCAATTTTGCGCCACGGAAAGGGCACCTTTGTTGTGGCGGTGGCACTTCTGGCACTCCTTTTGGCGCAGTGTCATCTGGACGAAGTGCCAGAGGAGTGCCATGACACTGTTTGCCATGCGGTTGGGTGCATGGCATGGTGGCAGCGTCAGGGCCCCCATTCTGCCCTGAGGCCTTTTTCAGAGCTACCTCTAATTTAAATACCAATTGTCATGACATGTAGTCCTTCCTGGGTCAAAAGTTAATGAAATATGCAAACAAATTAGTGATTTCCTTTCTAAGGTCTGATAAGTCAGACTCATGCAAGCAAGATTAAAGATATTACACCTGTAATACATAAAGTTACTTCATAGACAGTAAATCTCCCAACACATAAATGACTTCTGTGTAGCAATTTATGAGTACCTACATCACTGTCACTTGTAGTAATTTCCTATTTTGGCATCTCTATACACTGGAGGAACATTCCACCATGTACAGGAAAACCTGCATTCATCATAAATGATAGGGAACCTGCAAGGCCATTTCTGTGCAGAAGTAGTATTAATATAAATCACTTATCCTAGGAAAGATTTATTCTTAAATGTGAAGACTTACTTTCTTCTGTGATTTTAGACCAGTCTTAGTTCTGCGTCTACCATGGGCAGTAAATAGTTTCAGGTCAATGAGTTGAGTATGCTCTGTTTTCCTCCCGCATTTTTGTTGTTCACTTTATCTTCCCTCTGCGTAGGTGTTTGGGATAAAATCCTGGAGCCTGTTGCTTCTGTAAGGAAAAGTTCTGAGATGCTCCAGCTCTTCCCCATATATTTGAAGGGGGAAGACCTTTTTGGTTTGACTGTCTCCGCAGTGGCTAGAATAGCTGAATCGGTGAGTGATGATAACACTATAGCAAGCTGGATTTAGCCCAGTCTTTGATATTAATCTACATTTACCTTAGATATGGATGTTTTCTTTGTAAAATGAATGCAACGTGTACTCATTCAGCAATGCAGAGAAGAGTTTTAAGAAGAATGTTCCGAGTTTTAATGTCTATAACTAAAGCAATAGCATTTAATCAGTGGAATATTTCAAGCAATGTTTTTTTGCTTTTGCTCTGGAATTTATTTTTGCCATATTTCCACTTTTTTTTCATCTGACAAGGGTTGTGAAAATAGGAAATAATGATCTGATATTTGGTATTGTCATTAGCTTTCACCTGGCCTCCTCTCTCCAAAATCTGAATAGTCAAAAGCCACCTAAAGTGATAATGGTTGGATTTGTTTTAGAGCAAGGTCCCAAACACACTGCAGAAATAATCCAGTTTGAGATTGCTTTAAATAATAATTTAAATAATATTTAATAAATGTTCTGCTCAGTTCTAGGGAATCCTGATAATTGATGTTTATTTTGGCACCAGAGCTCTCTCGACAGAGAAGGCTAAATGCCTACAAAACTATAGTTCCTACAGTTCCCTAGCATCGAGCTAGGGCAGATAAAGCGGACTCAAACTGGTTATGTCTGCGCGTGTTTGGGCTAGGATGGACAAGACAGAGTTGAACTTGCATAGCCTGTTTGGGGATCTGTGCTTTTAAAACGGGTGGGCAATCGCCTGCATCACAGGGCTACAGATAAATGTCTCAGCTGTTCCAGAGTGGTGTGATGTCTCTTTTTGACAAACATTACATTTGGGGTGTTTAGTTTTTTTTAAAAAAAAAATGGTTTGGGGTTTGTAGAGGGTAATCTAACCAAACCACATTTTTGGAGTTTTTTTTGGGGGGGGCACAGATTGCAGATCATTTTATGGGGAAGGGTTCACAGATGTCCTGCAAATCAGGGCTGGGAGCTACAGGCAGCCTGTAGGCCAGCCTCCTAAACCTAACGCCATCCTAAACCTAGCAAGGAACAAGAACCAACATTGCAAGCACTTGACTGCATACTCTCTCTGTTATCTACATGCCTAGAATATCAGTAATTCTTATTCTCAATTCTCTTGCTTAATCAGGCATCATATTGGCTGTTCTGCAATTATATTAGCATATACTGTACAGTATATACCTGACTATAAATTGACCTCATGTATAAGTCGAGAACAGGTTTTAGGGCCAAAATTATGGATTTTGATATGACCCGTGGGTAAATTGAGGGCAAAACCTAGGAGCATGTAACAAAGGATATAAAGGACGAAGCAAAAGAAAACAATGCCAAAGGACTTACAAAATTCCAGCAGGCATCACTGTTTGTGCTCCCAATAAAGGCTGGATGGATGAGAGTAGAGAGAGGTCAGTGGTTCCAGGACAGATTACAGTCTTGCATTTCACCAGGGGATGGTTCCTTTTTTGATAAGAGTTAAAGGACAGTTCTTACATTGACCTATGGATAAGTCAACTCAGGTTTTTTGGATTCATTTTTTGACTGAAATTTCTAGACTTACACAGGAACATACACAGTAAATCAATGAATAAATACTGAATAAATAAAATGACATCTCACTCCTTTTGTGTGTTGACAGCTTCCTGGGGTTGAGGCATGTGAGCATTACACCTTCCGCTATGGCCGTAACCCACTCATGGAACTCCCTCTTGCCATCAACCCCACAGGCTGTGCCCGCTCAGAGCCAAAAATGAGCAGCCATGTCAAGAGGTTTGTGTTAAGGTATTTTCTTTTAAATTCACATAGTACAGCCCAGGGTTTATAGGCTATGTAGAATACATGTGCTTCTGTGTGCTGCTTACAAACCCTGTTGTCGTTGGCTGTGTATGTGCATGTCCAAGCCAGGGGAGCTGCTTTGTTGTCTTTGCTAGCTGGCTTTGAATGTCTGTCTGTCTTGAGGGGGGCTTTTAATTTAATGTGTCATAAAATTCAGAGAGATCTTCAGTTTTTCTTCTATGTCTCTTCTGTTATATGACCCATTACTACAGGCCTCATACCTTGAATAGCACCAGCACTTCGAAATCATTTCAGAGCACAGTTACAGGAGAACTAAATGCACCTTACAGTAAACAGTTTGTTCATTCAAAGTCCTCTCAGTACCGAAAGATGAAGACTGAATGGAAATCCAATGTCTACTTAGCACGATCACGAATTCAGGTCAGTTACATCATCTCTGGCAAGAGGTACAGGCCTGAATCCTATTAGTCTTTCCCAATCAGAGTAGAACCTTTGAATCAGTGGTTTGAATAGTGAGTCAATATTTAAGTAAATCCCATTAATTCAATATCTGTGAAGTCAAAGACTTTCATGGCCGGCATCCCATAGTTTTTTGTGGGTTTTTAAGGCTATGTGGCCATGTTCTAGAAGAGTTTGTTCCTGATGTTTCACCTGCATCTGTGGCTGGCATGGAAGTGAATGGGGGCATATATATCCTGTGTGACCCTGGGTTGGGAGGAGTGATTTCCATGTTAATCTGTGTATTGTTCTGTTGTTGGATGGTAAGGCCTCAGGGTGGGAGGATGTGCAAAGAGGATCTATAATTAAACAGACACAAATCCTCTTTGCATATCTTCCCACCCTGAGGCCTTGCCATTCAACAACAGAGCATAGTGTGTGTGTGTGTGTGTATTCATACACCCAACTCATTTCAATTCCAGCATTCTCTGAAGATGCCAGCCATAGATGCCGGTGAAACGTCAGGAATAAACTCTTCTAGAACACAGCCACATAGCCTGAAAACCCCACAAAAAAACAACTGAATATCTCTTCTCCTCCGGGGACTAACAATAGGATTCAGATTTTTATCTTAGAATTGTTACCACTGTCTCTTCCAATAAAAACAATGTGAAATGCATTTTGAAATACTACTTGTGTAAGTACCTTAGTGTTCTCATTTCCTAGTTGATTTAGGCTGTAATTATTAATATTCTCACAAAGGAATAACCCCAGCTCAACACAGTGGGATTTATTCCTGAGCAAACACACATAGGATTGCATTGCAAGTTTGTCAAAAAGCATTATCTTTGTCATTTTAAGCTTTTGGTACCCTAATACTAATTCTTTCATACAGTACCAGAAAAAGTAGCCAAGTTTGTACACTCTGGTACTTTAATACTCTTAAACTATCTGCTATTATATTTGCTAGGGCTTGGGCTTATATGCTGCTAGAGACATTGAAAAGCACACCATGGTCATTGAATATATTGGAACCATCATCCGCAACGAGGTAGCCAACAGGAAAGAGAAGCTTTATGAATCTCAGGTATTACATAAGGCAACTTGATCTTTGTTTCACGTACTCATGTAACAGCAAATGTAAACTTTTCTGTAGAGGAATCTGAACTATACAGGTGTTCATTGAGTGAATCTGAATCTTTTTGAATGTTTAAATCTTGTATCCTATCTTCAAGTGTTTTTGGAAAGTTTTCCAAAGCTGTATCAAAGTATAGCCAAATATGAACTGAGATACATGAACAGAGCCCCCTTTGGAAGTGTTAACACTTCCCCTGTGCTACACAGAGGAGGCACACATGTGAACAGTTCACAGCAATACCCGTCTTTGCTAGTTCCCTGTAACTGTAGGCACAGATTATGTGTGACAGGCAATGCATTTAGAGGAACTGAGAAGATGTGCTTGAGTCTGCCTCTGAAGGTCCTGCACCTTGTTCCCCTTTCCATTTGATTATTTACCATGTATACTCCTCTATAAATCTAAAAATTTATACCCAAAAATTGTCCCCAAAATCCCAGGTTGACTTATTTACGGATCACTATGGAAACGTGATAGCAGCTCTTTCAGATTTCCCCATGCCATGCGGAGAGGAGTTTAGCAAGAAGGGGCCATGCAGAAAGAATCCTGGGATTGATATTGCAGTTTGTTTAAGAGTCCGCCCCTCGCTTGGCTGAAATGAAAGCTGAAACATGAAGAAAAGGCTCAATTAGAGTCTCTCTTGCCATATGCACAATACACACACGGAAGGAGCCTCCAAGTTTTACCCTCGACCTATCCACAGGTCATGGCAAAATCCATAATTTTGGCCCCAGCACCTGACCTCGACTTATACATGAGGTCAACTTATAGTTGAGTATATATGGTAGTCTCAAAGACCAGCCTTCCACTTCTTTAGTAAGCAAACATGCTTGAATCTGAATCTGAAAAGCACATACTTTTATGCATCACTTTTTTAATTCCATGATGGTACAAATTTGATTGCCTTTTCTCTCTGCTTTCTCCCTTAGAATCGTGGAGTGTACATGTTCCGCATTGACAACGATCATGTCATTGATGCCACGTTGACAGGAGGTCCTGCAAGGTGGTATCATTTTTGGAAATCAGCTATTTTCATTTTACTCACTTTGAAATGCTGATGGTGTGATACAGCATTTCTAAGATCAATTACTTGCATCTGGGTGGAGCCAATGCTGGGCATGACTATTAACAGTAAAATCAGTTTACATCTTTTGCATTTTAAAATTTATGGTTGAGTTTCTTATGTTCTTTTTCTTATAGGTATATTAATCATTCCTGTGCACCAAACTGTGTGGCTGAGGTTGTAACCTTTGAAAGGGGACATAAAATCATCATCAGTTCTAGTAGGAGAATCCAGAAGGGGGAGGAGGTATGATTTGTATGGTTTCTGGTATTATTTGAATCTTTATAGCTGAAAAATATGTTATTGTTTCTGCAAATTTCTAGGTCAAAAATGCAGGAACTAAATCCACCAGCATTTCTTCTTTCTGAAAGGCTGTCATGAGTTCATTTTGCTTTTGGCTGATCAAGGTGACAACTGTAGTCCCTTCCATGAACAGCTCAGAGTTTAGACCATATGTTAAGAGCCATTCTGAAGAACAGCAACACTATGCTTTATAATACTGGAAAAATTGTTCCCAAATACATTGAGATATGTATCTCCCATGCCAAAATTTTAGCACTTCAGCCTGCACATTTGATTCAGCCCTATGTTGTGACATGTAAAAATGCCTGTTGCAACACACTATTTAGGGCCGATGGCATACCAATAGTGCTGTTTCAAAAATATGGGAAACAAAACAGTGCCCCATAAATTGGAAGCACTCAGTATACTTTCCAGTCCCCGAGATAGGAGAAGCAAGCAAAGTGATGTGCAAAATTCTACTACAAAGAGGTTTACCATATATGTAGTGAGAAATGCCAGCTGTACAAGCTGGGATCAGGAAAGAAAGAGGCACTAGGAATCATATTGCAAGTTTGTTTTTTAATGGAGTGCACCAAACAATTTCAAAAGAAAATCAGCCTGTTTTATAGATTATAGCAAAGCCTTCAGTTGTATAGATCAGTGGTACCCAAACTGTGCTCTTTAAAGGATTTTGGATGTCAACTTCTAGAATCCCGGACTATTGGCCAACATGCCTGAGGCTTCTGGGAGCTGAAGTCCAAAATCTCTTAAAGGGGCACAATTTGGGGAGCACTGGTATAGATCATGATT
Source organism: Sceloporus undulatus (assembly GCF_019175285.1). Lineage (NCBI taxonomy): Eukaryota > Metazoa > Chordata > Lepidosauria > Squamata > Phrynosomatidae > Sceloporus > Sceloporus undulatus. The sequence continues at coordinate 10,007,602 of NC_056527.1, read as the reverse complement.
GTGCTTAAAGAAATGGGTGTGCGATAACATTTGATTGTTCTGATGTGTAACCCATGCTCAGGATAAGAGGGTACAATTAGGACAGAATCAGGAAAAATGGAATGGTTTCCAATTGGCAAGGGATCAGGCAAGACTGTATCTTATCACCCTGTTTAACCTGTATCCTGAACATATCATTCACAAAGCAGGATTAGACTCCGAGGAAGGAGGTGTGAAAATTGGAGGAAGGAACATCAACAGTTTAAGATATGCATTTGACACTATAGTACTAGCAGAAAATAGCACAGACTTGGAATGGTTACTGAAGAAAGTCAAAGAAGTGCAAAGTGCGGTTTACAATTGAACACTAAGAAAACAAACATAATGACCACAGATGATTTACATAAATTGAAGATGATGAAGGCATTGAAATAGACGAAGTAGATGATGAAGGCATTGAAATAGTTCATGATTTTCCATACCTTGGCTCAGTCATTAATCAGAATGGAGACTGCAGTCAAGAAATGAGAATTCTGGGACTTGGAAGGGTGGCTATAACTAGACAAGATCCTGAAGTGTCAAGATACATAATTGAATATTAAAGTTAGGATTGTCCATGCCATTGTATTTCCCTTTTGTATGAAAGATTATGAAAACTGAACTCTCCCCAGAAGCCAAGATGGCCAAGACTGTTGTTTCATTACATTATAGATGAATTTGCAGTTCACGGCTGTATTGATGGAAGTTGTTCTTTTATCCATAATCAGTGCTAGCCACTTAAAATCTAACAATGCATGACTACGTTAGGAATGTGCTAAATATATCTGCAAGGTTTCAGTAAGTGCTATTGGTTTTGCAAGCATGAACCCAGACTGACCATACCTTTCTTTTCAGCTCTGTTACGACTATAAGTTTGATTTTGAAGATGATCAGCACAAGATTCCATGTCACTGTGGAGCTGTAAACTGCCGAAAATGGATGAACTAGATGCATTCCTTTGCTGTCTCCTGGGTTTGCTTGTCCCAAGGAAGAAGTGATTTTGATGATGATGTTCTGCAGGCTGGAGGTTGGGGTGTGTGAAAGCAATCACTTCTATAAATTGCATGTTCTACTCCCGCGTAAACCAGCATCAGAAGCAAGCTGACGGGATACGCAGTTGGTGCCTGGCTTCCCGGGGATACAAGCGGTGCAACAAATCTCCAGACCAGTCCAGCACTTTTGATTTTTTGAACTCACTAAGGAGAAATTGTTGAACTTGGGCAGAGAAGCTATAGCTGACCTGCTGAAGGGCAGTGTGGCATCAATGAATGTAGACTGAAATCACCAGCGAAAGGGAGACGTCCAAAGTGCTGGCCACAGCCTTACTTATTAAAGGGGCAGGCCCTCTAAATACAGAATAAAAATAAGTTTAAATAAAAGTAGACACCACTGAACAAGGAATGTACTGAAACGACTTCCTTAGGGATAGAGCTAAGGGAAAAAATAACTTGCACTAAAATACATTTAAAATACTTGATTCCATGAGTCAGTTTATTGTAGTTTTTTGATTTCTGTAAAATAAGAGAAACTTTTTGTATTTATTATTGAAATAAGTGAATGAAGCTATTTTTAAAAGGAAGAGTTAGAAGCCAAGCTGCTGCTGCTGCTGTTCTTTGCAGAACTAACAAACCCTGTTACTTTGTACAGAAGTGTAAATATTTTCAGGAAGAAGAAAAGAACAGTATAAAAAATAGTAATTGACCAAATGCTACCAGACTCTGCAGCAGTTCAGGTGCTTATTATTAAACTTTGATAGGGATGTTACAATATGATCTCATGTATTACTAAACGTATGCCATTAAAATTGTTATGGAATAACCAAAATCTCAATTTAAGAGAGGTTTGACTTTATTTTTTTAACCTTTGAAGCAGGCTCAATTGTGCTCTATCAATAACTTTTTTAAGTAACCCTTAAGATTGGCGCAGAGCATGTATATTACAGCTATGACTTTTGTAGATGTCTGAGAAAATTTAGACTGACTGGTTTATTTTGTTTGTATTATATTGTTACATCCCTATTTCTTAAATCAGGTTTTTTTGTGCTTAGGATTTGTGATAACTGTGAATAACTGCTAAAACCACCCAAAATAGAAGCTGAACACTGATTTTCTTTCCCAGAAAAAGTAGAGGGGATTACATGAACTGTTCAGCTTACACTAAAATCATGTAATGAAAATAGAAATGTGTAGTGAAAGCGTAAGTCTAATACAATAGCTGCCTTCTTTAAAGATAAAAACAAGGAAAAAAATTAGATGTAATTGTGCTTTCATCTGCAGGACTCTCGCAATAGGGTTTTGGAAAATGTAATTTAAAGATGTGTTTGTATGGATTGTTTTTGTTTACATTTCTTTAAAAAAAATAAACACTGTTTGTGTTTGCTTGTAGAAATCTAATCAACATTTTGAACCAGGTTAGTTTTTTATTTTGTACTTTAAATTCTGGTACTGACACTTCACAGTCTAAATATGAAAGAAAATGAAGTTTTTTGTGTGCACAGCTGAAGTGGACTGTAAAACTGTTGGTATATTCAGTGATACAGTTCTGAACTTGTAATGTATATGGCATGATGTATTTTTATCTTACAGAATAAATCAATTGTATATATTTTTCTCTTGATAAATAGCTGTATGAAATTTGTTTCTTGAATATTTTTCTTCTCTTGTACAATATTCCAACATCCTACCAGTATTTGTCCTACAGGTTTTTTTTTCTGTTCTGTATAATAGTTATCTAATGTTGGCAAAAATGAATTTTTGAAGTATACAGAGTGTTATGGGCTTTGAAATTTGTGGAAACAGATTTGGAAGATCAGCATTTACAAATAAAATATTTTACATCTATAAATATCACCTATATATTTCATTTGAGAATGCCTGTTTGTGTTCAGATGTAGACATATAGCTGCTTTCTAATAGGAGACTGCATTGTGTCCCCTATAGAATATAGAACCCAAAGTTTTCAACTAGGAGGATTTCCTAGGTCCAAAATATTGCAGAAATAATCCAGTTTGAGACCACTTTAACTGCCCTGACTTACTGCTAGGGAATCATGGGAATGGTAGTTTTGCGAGACATTTAGTCTTCTCTGTCAGACAGCTGTGGTGCCACAATCAACCTCAATTCTCAGGATTCCCTAGCACTGAGCAGAGCATTTAAAGCAATCTCAAACTGGATTATTTCTCAGGATTCCCTATAAAAAGCTAGGGCAGTTAAAGTGGTCTCAAACTGAATTATTTCTTCAGTGTGTTTTGGATTTTACTCTTAAAAAACCCAACACATTATTAGGTAGCTCAAGGTTTCTACCCAACAATGAAACAGCTATTACAGCTATCTTGAAAATGCCTGCTGAGCTCCAGCATTAGAAGATATAGCTACATCTGCCAGTGCTACCCCACAAAATCTTCTAATCCATGCAGCCTCCCCCCAACAAGGAATTTCTAGGACCCTGGAAACCAGAGAAGGTAAGCAATGAGCTGTTTCCCACTACTGGGAAAGGACTGGCTATGTCCCAGTACCTCAGATATTTCTCTGAGGGAGACACTTTAGGTCATACCAGTGGAGCAATGACCATAAAGGTGAACTGGTGTGATTAGCAGTACGGCCAGCAACATCATAATTACTGAACAAGATCGCAGCAGATTTGTATTTCTGAGTTTTTACAATTATTGCCACTGCATATGAACACAGCATGGTAGGTAAAGCAATCCTGTTGTCCGCCTTCAACCCATTTGACTTAAAGCAACTCTTATCAGGGGGTTTTCTTGGCAAGATTTGTTCAAAGCACGGTTTGCCTTTGCCTTCTGCTGAGGCTGAGAGTATGTGATGTGCCCAAGGTGATCCAGCAGAAATCCATCGCTGAGCAGTGAATCAAAACCTAGTCTCAAGAGTCGTAGTCCAACATTCAAACTGCTATGCTCAGTAACCAATTTTAATCCACGGCGATCAATGTATCTGCACATTTCAAACCACTGTATCACACTCAATGTATCGTCCTCAATATCCTATGACAAGACATTTCTTTGGCCTAAATCCAGTTAATCACGTCACCAATTAAAACAGACCCATTGAATCAATGGTGGTATCCAAAGCGCTGGCCTGGATACGTACTCGGGTTGCCTTGGGGCATCCTTTACCGATGCCCCGCAACGCTAGGACATACTCTGTACAGCAAAATGGCGGCGTCCTGTCTACATGGGCACCGCCATTTTGACGTGACGGACACGCTGTGTCCAAACAGCGTGGTGCAGGTGTCACATCATGGCACCGCTGTAGGGCGCTTGTGGCACCCTTTCAGCTGCACCGAAACGAGCTCCATTTTGGAGCTCTTTCTGCTGTGTGTATCGCTGGCGCAGCCTTTAAACGGCTGCGCCAGCGATACAGAAAGAAAGTGGCCCCTTTCCCCGCCACTGTCGGGGTGTCCTTGGGGCATGAAGCCCCAAGGACACCCCTTTCCAGGCCGTGGGGAAGCGGCATTTTCCCGAGGCCTGGAAAAGCTGCCGATCGGGGCTTCTGGGGCTGCTGTTGCTCAGCCCCGATCCGTCAGGGAAAGGGGTGGGTGCAGGCCACCCCAAAGGGGCGGTCTGTATCCCACCAATGTAACCCAACATATATATGTTGACTTAGGTTACCACTGATTCGATAGTTATAACTGTAGATGTAATTCAGGCCTGTGTTTAAAATCTGTGCTAAATGAATCCCATATAAGAAATGCTTTCATTTTCAGAGAAATTCAAGTTTCTTGCAGTTTATTTACATACATATATATATCTTACATCTTCATAGCCATTTTAAACATATATAGCATACACCTGTTTCTGCTAACCTCACTGCATGGCAACAGAGACCAGACAATAAAGTGTCATATTTTTCTTTTAAAATCCTAGTTTCATGCAAGCCACAGCCAAAGGTACCTTCCATTCGACTTTGCCCTATCCAGTTCTGGCCATAATCTGGAGCCACATCCATTTCTAGGTCTGTAAAAGGATGCCCTTACCCAGAGGAGATGATCAGAGCACACTATGGAAAGAGGTGGGGAAGTCCTGCTGCCTGAGGAGATGTCTATTTGCATAAGTTTGGATACTGGCCAGTCATCAAAATTAAATTACAGTAACTATTTTAAATACTGCAAGACAAAGGACAGATAAAATTGCAATTATGCAATATTAAATTAACTGGACTAAAATGAAATACACAAAGGACTATGATGAAAGACCAATTAAAATAATTCAGCCATTCGCCAAATGAAAGTATAGTACCATGATATTTGTGCAAGAAATAACAGCAAAACAGAGTACATTTCTGACAATAAGGATGTGTATGCTTTAGTTGCATTTCTTCACTAATTAAATCACATTATTGTTCTAAATATTATTTAGAATATTTTCCAGATGCCAGAGAAAGAACGTAATTGCACTTCTGCTTGTGTAGAGAGTAAAACGTGATAGTTACAGTTTCTGTTCCATCATTAGAAATATTTGCTTTAAGTGCTGAATGTCAAAAATATCAATCTGAGCTTCAGGTCCTAATTCAGTTCAGCTAAAGGCTATAGAAGAAACGAGTCTTTGCTTTTATTCAGCTCTCCAAACGCCACTGTTGAGGGAGGGAGCCATCACAAATCGCCATGGTCACATATCCTTTGAGGCTGAACGGCTCAACCACCTTCATGCACTGCCCAACAGACACCTGATAAAGCCGGTTGTTTTTCTGGAGAGAGAAAAGTATCAAGCAACAGTTGAGATGAAAGAAAACAGGGATAACTTCATTGCTGAGATCATAAGAATTCATCTTCTTAGGGCTTCTGTCCAAACTTCCAATTGTGCCATTATAACCCTTACTCTGAATCGTTCCCCTCACAGCTAGAACCAGGAGTGCAGGAAAAATCATGGGAAATCTGCTTCGATGGCTATTGATATTTATTATTGATAAATAATATTTATTAAATAAATTTATTTATCAAAACAGATTCTGATTTTGAAATAACTGGACATGGTAGGTTAAAAGCGCCTATTTCAAATACATATTCTCTCCTTTTTACCAAGCTGAAAGAAGCATGGGAATATATAATGCCTTTCATTCCCACAAACCTCTTTAAAAGCATTCTAGAAGCAAAATAAAAATGCCATGCAACTGTTACATGTTTTCAGATGTGGGTTGACTCTTTCTCTCTCTCTCTCTCTATTTGTGTGTGTAGGAGAAATTCTTCCTAATTAACCAGACAGGAGCCATTTGCCTATCGGATTAAACGGAAGAAACTCTACTTGCCAGACAGAGAAATAATCTGCCCCTTCCTCTGGTAAATTACCAAGGTTAGCTATTACCTGCACCCGGATCCAAAGGTTGAGTATTAACCAATAATGCAATAATTAACGATCCTGTATTTTCCCCTACCTGCTTTTCTGCCTTTAAAAGTAAAAGGCAGCAATTTCCAAACTTTGGTCCTCCGGGTATACTGGACCAACTCCCAGAAGCCCTAGCCCGCTTGACCAGCAGGCAGGAATTATGGGAACTGAAGTCCAAAACATCTGGAAGACCAAAGTTTGGGAACAACTGTTTAAGGCATTTGTCCTAAACAGCATAGCTAATGATGAGAAATGAAAGGAGCTGCAATCTAACAATATTTGGATGGATTACAAGTTCGGTACAGTTAACCACACTACCCTAAAGGCTTGCAAGATTTGGTAGTCAGTGGAGTGGGCCAAAGACAGTATGTACTGTGGGGTAAAGAATGGGATGTAAACACATGAAGTATTCAGATTATCAGTGCCCAAACCCCATGGAACACTGCTATCCTCCATCTGATATATGAGCCCAGGGCTGTGTAAACCTAAGGAGAAAATGTTTTTCACACAGATGGACCCTACTGGATGAAAGTTTTCCCTTTTAAGGATGTAAGGCCAGCAAGGTTTTACCTGTGCAGTCTCAACAGCATCTAGCCAGTACCTAAGTGTAACATGCTGACATCTGAAAACCATGTTAATGGGAACTATTACTCCTACAATCCATTAGATTTAGAACTTTCCAACATACAAAGAATTGAAACTACTTAACCTTATTGTCAACTCACCCCCAGCACCCACTGCTGAGATCCTCCTGAGCCATGGCATTTCATAAGGCGCGGTGGATCAGAGGTGCGGGTTTCAGATACATCCAAACACAGGAGACTGTTTAGGATTAGCTCATGATCTTCATTGTAAAGCCATACCTAAGGGTGGCAATAATTAGCATGTTAGTGCCACGTGTATCAGACTTCAAAGGATACTATTATCTGACAAGATGTAAATGGTTTAACCTGCAAAACAGATTATATCAATATGATACACCTCCTGCACCTAATGTGACATCCTGTGTCTTCTTTCTTCTATTAGTTCCCCCAGTGTATAGTAACAACAGGGAAACTAAAAATACCTTGCAGATGATATTGGACTCCACCATTTCTAGCCACTGAGCATGCAGGGATTGATAGTAGCTGGGAGTTCAACAATGTGTAGAAGGACACAGGTTTCTCAGGTATGACTCAGGGGGACAGAACTTTAATTATGTAATTTCTGCACTATACAATTCTCTCCATATATAGGGACTCCAGTCCCCCCAGAATTCTGCCCAGTGAAGTTGCACTGATTTTGCTTGGGATTTTTGTCATCTTAAAATGCAGTTACATGCACCTGGAGAGGCTTAACAAGGAAGCCAAGTATATCAAAATAGGTCACCTCACAGCTGTTTACGTGTCAGAAAACAAGTACTGATTTCCATACTGTGAAGATATATATTTCAGTATGTTTTATAGCAATTTGAGGTTCCTGCCTGCAACTTCATTCACTGAAAGCAGGGTTATCTAACACGAGATATTCCAAGATGTTCTACAAGTCATTAAGCATTGACTGTTGGTTTTGCAAGTCACTCTCACTATCAAGATAAATTTAAGGATGTTATCTTGAGAGTTGAAATAGCTGATGGGAGACAGAAAGAGAAGAACTTGTTTGAATGAACAAGTAGGTTCGTGTTTCAAAAAATTGGCATTTCATGCCATTAACTAAGCCACAGTATATTTTCATGAATATATATTTATTAGAGGAAGGGAGGAAAGATGGTCAGCAAGGCTCTCCCTGAATAAAGATTCTGGCTAAATTTTGACAGAGCTTAGATACAAGAAGAATTCCAAAAAGGAGGAAGAAATGTTTTTGCCTGTTTATTGGAGCATTTGGTGCTTTTCTTGGGTATGAACTATGCAAGTTCTAACAATAATTCTATCCTCTATCTTTTCCACAAAAACCTTTTGGAAAAAGAGGTAGTGAAATCAGAAAGGGAGGGGGCCACTCTGTAAGGGTCCTGACAAGATAGTGCTATTCAGCATTTTTATCAATGACTTGGTAAAGTTATGAAATCTGCAGATGACACCAAATTAGGCAGGGTAGCCAACACCCCGGAGGACAGGATCAAAATTCAAAATGACCTGAATAGATTAGCTGAGCCAAAACTAACAAAATGAATTTCAGCAGGGAGAAATGTAAGGTACTACACTTAGGGTGAAAAAAATGAAATGCACAAATATAGGATGGGGAACTGGCTTGACAACAGTTTGTGTGAAAGGGATCTAGGAGTCCCAGTAGACCACAAGTTAAACATGATTCAACAGTGTGATGTGGAAAGAGGACATAAGCATGTCCTCTGTTCCATCATCCAAGTCATTCTGATTTGGTCAGGCCTCACCTTGAATTCTGGGCACCACAATTTAAAAAGGATGCTGAGAAGGTGGAGTGTGTCCAGAGGAGGATGAGTAAAATGGTGAAAGGTCTGGAAACTATGCCTTATGAAGGGGTTGGACTGGATGGCCCTTGAGGTCTCTTCCAACTCTATGATTCTAAGAAGCCCTTCGTGATCCTGGAGTTGAATGAGTTTTTGTTCAGACTAATCTGAGAACAGGTCACAGTTGATGCACCCTCTGGTGGTCATGATTACTATTCTCAAAATCACCAATCAGAAATGGCATGTTTAGCAGCATCTTTGATAATGTGGCAGGCTTCCAAAATAGCAAGCAATTACTAAGAAGAGTACATGAGCTCAGTGGAAAAGAGGTTAATGGCTGCAGCATGAGCCACAGTGAATGGGATCAGTGCCTGCCTTTGCTGCCTTTGCAGAGTCTGCAGACAGTTGAGTCACATGTGGTTTCAGCAGCTGCTGCTGGTTGCTCCCTCATAATTTCAACAAGCTTCCTTTTTGTGTGTTCAGGTTTTCCAGTTTTCTTTACTATCACAAGCAGCAGAGAAAAGTAGAAAGGATAAAAGTTAATGAGAAGCTACACAGCAGCAATGGGAGGAAAAGAGGATCCTTTGTTTTAGAACACAGAACAGTGGCTAAAGGGGGTAATGAAACCAAAGATGAAAAAAACAGATGAGGTATGTTGAGAACAAATAGGAAGAAGAGAAAAGCGGCATCTGCAAAAGCAGTAATTGAAGGAGGAGCTAGGGAGAAAAATAAGAAAAAGAACTCAAGCTACACTGTTCTTGCCTTCTCAGCAATAGGAGATAACTCACAACTAGATGCCTTCAATGACAAAAGATAAACAGCGATACTGCTTTTAGTACTGACTGACTATTCTCCTGACCCACCACTTTCTAATCAACCACTATTTATCAGTTATTAGGGATTTGAAATGCAAAATAAAGTAGCAGATCCATCAATATGTTATTCCAGCAAGAGATTATACAAGCACTTAGAAACAGCTTTTAGGCAACCCATTTCTGCAAATAATCAAAGACTCTGCAAGCTTCCAGAAGCTTGGTTCAAGTGAAGCAATATTTTCTACTTCAGTCTGATGTGCCATCTTCTCCCCACCTTGCACCAGCATCCTACCTATGAGCAAAGGATATTTGTTTTATCATTTTACTGAAGTGGGAACATGATTGGGAGCAAATTTAAAAAGAGGAATTGAATACTGGCAGTAAGGAAAACAGATGCCCACAATTAGCTACATAGCTTAGCTAAAAACACTATTTCTTGTAAATTGGTATCAAATGACCATTAAAAAAGATCTGTCTTCATCTAGTTTATATATATGCAAAGATTTCTTCTTTCTCCCTTTTTGTTTTACTATGGAGAATTGCAAATGGGTTTTTGTTTGTTTGTTTCACAGTACTGCTTGTTAGTTGAGTGTATTAGATCTGGTGTCAAACCATTTATCTGGCTTTTTAAAATCCACATACACATAGACTTCATCCTGAAGGGAAAATACAAGAGGCCTGTAAAAAGCTATCACATTTTGATACCTTGATCCATGTTGTCAGTCTAAAAATACTGAGGAAGGAATGAATATAGAATAGAAACCATAGATGTCCTAAGTGTCAAAGTTAGAGATGACCAGAGCATGTAGTGACAAGATAGCCTAACAGTGCCACCTTTTGCGTTTTGAGTTAGTTTTACTCTAAATGTGCATAAGCAATATAAAACAGGAATGGAACAACAAGCAAACAAGAAAATGGCAGCTACATCAAAGCAAACAGGAAAAAGAGTACTGGCTTTGAGCTACTTGCCTGATTTTGATCGCTGTAGTTACACTCTCTGACCACAACAAGTCCTCCTTTCTGACTTGGATGGCCTTGAGCAACCAGACATTTATCTGTCTGAAGATGACGTAACTGCAAGGAGGAAAAGAGCATACAGCTAAGATGACAATAGAAAAATTTGAGAAACAGAAGAAAATGTCCAACTACAATTCCATTCATTCTTGATATAACCTGTGAGGGAGAACGAGTTGATGTGACAGGTTTGGGGTGAAGAACTACTAAACTGACAGTATGTTCTGGTCAACAACATGTATGACCAGAAAATACCTTTTTATACAATACTAATAGCACCATTTGCACTTGATACCAAAAGACAAAAAAGATGTCAAAGATACAAGCTACAAGCAGAGATAAGGCATGCAGTTACTCTTTAGGAGTTACCTTATTTCTGCCTTATCAAATGAAACAACCAGAGCACCACAGCACAGATCACCGCTATGATAATTGTGAAATAGCGGTCTATAAATAAAACA
>NC_056527.1:9978615-9996543 GCF_019175285.1 Sceloporus undulatus | reverse complement strand
TATTATTATTATTATTATTATTATTATTATTATTATTATTATTATTATTATTATTATTATTACCTAGACAGAAATTTGTAGCTAAAATGTAATACTACAACTGCATTGTCCTAAAAAATGTTTATATACTTGAGAGAAAGGAAAAGAAAAAATGTGATGACTTAGGTTTTCATTCCAAGATCTGTCGGGGTATCACTGCTGAATGCAACTCCTACAACCACTAAGAAGAAATGTTGCTTTTGGAAACACTACTTCTTATTGTTTCTCCATTCCCGAACATCCGTTCAGAGTGGCTTTTCCACATTAAAAGGGGCGATTGGCTAATGTAACTTATTTTTGTGTAATATAATAATTTAGTCTAAATTTTGTCCATCACATGCATAGTATCTTATTAATACATCACACCTTTGTTCTGGATAAGCAGCAAAAATGTGAAATAATTTGGACAGTTGCATATTTGTATTCTAGAGGCTGAGTTTCAGTTGAACCAGCTTCTGATAAGTGAAAGGCAACAACTGACCAAACTGAGAAGCAAAAGCTGTGTGTGCAATTATCTTGTCTTGAATCTCAAACTTTTTTATTCCTAGCACATATGAACTTTGTAACCTCAGGTGCTGACTTAGGACACAATCCAAAGTACTCTCTTGGGAATGCTGTGTACAGATGAAAGGTAAGGTAAATGTTTTTAAATATATATAAATAAAGTGTACTTATTTCAATAGTCTGTTAAGACTTTTGTACAGTACACTCTGCACTCAGAATTATTGCATTTGTATGAATAATCACCTTCTGAAGTGACAAAGTAAATTAAGAGAGACTATGTCCAGTCCTGATACATTGGTTCCTATGGCACCAGTTCACAGGGCACATCAACATTAAAAGGTAATGTCCATTTTCCAGAAAAATTATGTAAACAGCAACTACAGTTTCTCCTGGCTCCAATGCTTTAAGAAATATTATTTCCGATTTCATTGCATGCATGCTTCCAGAAGAAGAAACCCTAGTCAGAAGAGTACGTCAAAATACATTTGATCAGACACGACCAAACAAAAGGGGGAAGACATTCAGAAAAGTGAATCCAAAAAGTTAGGACAGCATCTTACTCTTCCACGCTGGAGTGTTTTGGGTCGTTTTTGCCCTTTGTTGAAAAAGATTGGTGGCTGAACTTTGGCATTTGGCCCAGAAATTTGCATCTCTGGGTATATATTGTCCAGGTACCACTTAAAGGATTTGCAGTTCAACTTCTTTCTCAGTTCCACACGGTCAGTAATATTTCCATAGTTCCTCATTCTCAGTTCTGGTCGTAGGGCAAAATATTGCTCCTAAATTTAAAAAGATAAGGAAAAGATGGAGGAAATTACAATTCAGAACAATTATTCCAGGTACGTTACACCAGGATATATTTTTTAAGTGAGAATGAAAACACATCACTGGGAGAAAAGTATTTAGTTCTTCCAAATTTTAAACTAAATTTGTACTAAACCAAAGGTACAACAAATACAGTCCATGAAAAAATAAATGTAAACTTTAAAATAGCAAAAGAAATTGGGACAACAGACTAAAATAAGAAAAAAATATACTAAACGTTGAAATATCCAAGGCAACACACAGTATGGGTTTTTATCCTCAGTTATTATTGGAAACAGTTGAAGAGTAACTATCACTAAGCTATAATATCTGTTTCCAATGGGGTCAAACTAAATTTTTAATAGATTTTCCGACATGTAAGCATCCAAGCATTTCATAAGGTCAGTTGTGTCTCTTTAATGTCAGCACAGTCATGAAAAAATCTAGTACTATGAAGGCTATTCTTGTAAATTTCCATTGCTATATTACCTTTAACATTTATTGACATTATCAAAATCTTCTGGCACAGAATTGTATTTGGGGCAATGTCCTGATTTGTCTATAGCTGCCATTTCCATATGTAGAAATGAATAAGAAACTGTAGGTGCCAAGGACTTGATGAAGTCTTGGACCCAAAACAACAACTGGACTACACAGAATTCTATGGTCCAAAACACACTGCAGAAATAATCCAGTTCAAGATTTAATTGCCCTAGCTCAGTGCTAGGAAATCCTGGGAACTGCAGTTTATTATGGCACCAGAGCTCTCTGACAGAGAAAGTCAAATGTCTCACAAAACTACAGCTCCAAGAACTCCTTAGCACTGAGCCAGGGCAATTAAAGGAGTCTCAAACTGGATTATCTCTGCAATGTGTTTTGGAGCTATGCAATCTTGGGGAGGACACCATTCTTAAGGTGGAGATGACTCATGTGGGATGATCCAGTGCTTAATTTGGGAAACATTTATGCAGTTCTTACTCACTTCCACCCGCTGGCTATTGATACCATGAGGGTGTCATGCAGAACACTGTCTGACATCAAAATCAAGTAGTGGGCCAGATAAGACTCTATGCCATCCCAGACAGTATCTCCTAGAGATGTAGGTTTCTGACTTGAGATGATCTAGTGTTTTGTTTCCAGTGCACTGCCCAGCTCCCTAATTTCTTTATAGAGGTTTTGATTTTAACTGCTGCTTATTCAGTTAAAATCAGCAGCTTCAACCAAATCCAAACACTGTGGTAGAAATAATGCTATACGTACTATGATGTAGAATCAATTCTCACACTGGAATGCCTATGAATGAGATAGTCTACACTGTCAACATGTCACTTTGTTTGCTCCAAGCACAACCACACCCTTTCTTAGGGTCTAGTAAGAGCCCTTCCTCACAAAGGACAGTTGAATATTCCATAGAAAGGAAAAAAACCCTCTTTGCACTGAGCTAGACACTGCATATTGCTCCTTGTGATAAGCTGGGGTTTGGTTCCAAGATCCCCCATGGATAACAAAATCCATGAATACTCAAGTCACATTAAATATAATGACATAGCAAAATGGATAAAAAATGGAAAATCAATTTAGATATTTGAAATGTATACTTTTTTTGAACATTTTCAAACCGTGGATACTTGAATCCGTGTATAAGAAAGGCCGACTGTATTCTCAAAAATGTTTGTAATTGCATTTATTTTGAAGTGTTATTTTTCACTGTTTATACTGGTCTAATGAGGCTGCTGATCTGGAAGGGAGTCACACATCTCTTACAACATGTAACTCTGCTTTGAGGTTACATCGTCATTACAGCAACATTTTGTTCCTGCCACACAGTAGGAAAATTAGCACGGAAACCCATATTTCTCCTTTCCATATAGTTTAAGACTGTTCAAGTATTTAATATTTTACTTCCATCACTTATATATCTAGATTGGAAATCCTTCTTTTCCTCTCCTGAACCAACACTGCAACAACCCCAGTCAATCAGAGTTTCATAAGGGAAGGCACTAAAAAAGAAGAGTACAAAGTACCTATTATTTCTTCTACAAGATACATCTCAGTAATTTCTGAGGAATGTGGCTACAATTTCTGGATCTTTCCCATATGTTGTGACCAGCTACCCAGATATCTCTACCCTCTGCTACAGGTTTTACCAATTATTATCACAGCAGTAGCACACTTGCCTTATATTCATCCATCCAGACATGTGCTAGCCGTAGAGAGTTGTGCGCCATGGTGTCCTGTCCGCCTGGTGAGCCATAAGGTCGCCTTTTACGAAAGATGTGTCCGACTCTGGAGCAAGGAATGATGAGAAGTTTTCCCCCACACATCCAGATCTGCTCAGAAACAAAACAGTGTAGTCAAATTATGTGATTTTAAAAAACTTCAGACTAGTGATATTAAGTGCATCCACAATTTCTGGACAAGATTAGTGTGTCTGTGTAGCTTGAAAGAAATACATCATCGATCTTTCTAGGCAGCTGAAAGATCCCATTTATAATCATGACAACATTCTTCATTCATTCAACGGTCTCTGTGTAAAATTTCCCATTGCAAGCAGCAACCGTTAGTAAAGAAATGTAGCATGGTGCAATAGTTTGAGCACTGGACAATGACTCTGCAGAACAGGGTCAAATCCCTGCTCAGTCATGGAAACCCACTGGGTGATCTTAGGCATGTCGCACAGGAAGGCAAGAGCAAATCTTCTCTGAACAAATCTGGACAAGAAACCCCTGTGATAGTTTCATCTTAGGGTCACCATAAGTCAGAAATTTCTTCAGGGCACACAACTACAACAACAAGCAACAACCACTGAGGTAGAACAGAAGCAAGGAAACTTAGCATGATTATTTCACATCACACATTGCCAAGAGGTATCTAGTTCCAGCTTCAACAATCACTTACTTATTTTTTTCCAGTACAAACAAGTTATACTCATGCAAAGTCAAGTACTGTATGCCAGGTTTTCAATTCAGCAGTTTCCATTTGCTTTTCTCTTATGTTGCTGGCATCTGAATGCAGACCTAAAACAAACTTAAATAAAGACACCCCATGTACACTACTCAGCTGCTTCTAGTCCACATATCTGATCAACTAGACCAGTTAAATTCAAGCCACATGTATTAGCAAGAACAGCTCAAATTATTTAATATCCACAAATTCTTTACTAGTAGTGTGATTCCCTGATCGCATTTTCATTTTCTTGCTAAATAATACTGTCTCATATTCTCACAAAAGCCTTGCATTCCCAGTGAAGTCAGTTTTCCCATAGCATCTAACAATGTTTAGGTTTACTATATTGTTTTAGAGACAGTATCCGTACCAATATCTTCACAAAACATCTACTGACTGAAGTCACTTTTTGCCTTCACTGAGTTGTTTTTTGAGATCAGACTCCAACAATGTAATAATCCTTTTAGCGATTCAGTTGCAGCTATCTGAAGTACTCAATCTTTCCATGGCAGCCCATCCAAATTCTAAGATCTTTGCAGGAGGCACTTTTCTTGATACCACTGTCTTCAGAGCTATGTTTGGTAGGAATACAGGAGAGGGTCTTCTCCATGGCTGCTCCCAGACTCTAGTACTCCCTTCTTAAGAAAGCTAGGATGGTGTCTTCTTTGCTGTCTTTTCAGTGGCAAATGAAAATCTTTTTACTCCATCAGGCTTTGAAGATCTGACTCTTTTAGTGTGTTGTATTGCTTTTATTGTGTTTTAAATCAATGTTTTAACTAGTTTTAATTTTGAGTTTAGTTTAATACTGTTTTAATCAAAAATTCTTGTACTGTATGTTTTTAACCATACATGTTTGTATTTCCAATTCTCTCCTATTCTAAGCTACCTTGCATCTTAAGTTTGGGGAACAGACAGGGTATAATAAAGTGATGGATGGATAGTAAAACAAAATTTCAAGTAGCAATAGATAAAACAGAACATATACTGATCTATGTTAAAAAGCTTGAAAAAAGCACTACACAGTTGTAGACTGAATCTGGACTGCAGAAATAATCCAGTTTGACACCACTTTAACTGACATGGCTCAATGCTATGGAGTTCTGGGATTTGGAGTTTGTTGTGGCACCAGGGCTCTCTTGACTGGGAAGGCTAAATGTCTCATAAAACTACAATTCCAAGAATTCCATAGTATTGAGCCATGGCAGTTGAAGTGGTGACAAACTGGATTATTTCTGCAGTGTAGATGCAGCCATAGTATGGAAAGAACTTCAGTTTAAACACTGTCATGCTTCAAAAAGAAAAAAATGTTATACGCTACAACAAAACAAAATCATACCTACCCGAAATGATATTTCCAGGTTTTCCCCACCCCAGATGTCCATGCCACTATCATATTGCCCAAGTTCATTGAAGTATTCTCTGTCCATAGCAAATAAACCTCCTGCCATGGTAGGTGACCTACAAGAAAATGGTAATTCCCCCCCCCCCAAAAAGATGAGAGGAGAAAGAGAGGGGAAAGGCAATGTTTAGCACAGAAGATTCATAGAGGGCTGGGTTTAATGTATACAATATATATGCTGTGTGGTACTCCAACAACATGAAAGACAGAATAAGGGTACTGAAACATATGGTTACTAGTTAAAGAGTACAAACTTTTAGCCATATTTGTCCCAAGAACATCAGGGGAAATCTTGCTCCTCACACCTGCTCTTACAGTTTCAAAACAGATGGCAACAAATAGCAGGCCTCTTATACTGGTGGTACCTACTGTTCTGGACCTTCTTCTCTAAGTGAACTTTCCAGGTATGTTTCCTTCCAAAACTTTTGAAGACAAGCACATATCTGCCTTTCTAGCAATACTTTAGTAGAATGATCCTGGAAGTTACTTTTCAGAGTCCATTGTAATTTTTGCCAATTATTAAATATTAACAGAATGTTTTATGGTTGCAACCAGCCTTAGGGACCCATTGTGGTCATATAAATGTAATGAATAAAATGAGTAAAGGCTCTTCTCTCACTAGTGTTCTGAGTATTGTACTCCTTTTTTTTTAATTTATAGTGTGTGTCTTAACTCAGTGATTAATATAATATGTAGGCCTTCAGATATTCTTGAACTGCAACTCCCATCAGCCCCTATGCAGCATAATGGTGAATGACAATGGAAGTTGCTGTTCAGAAACACTTCTCTCACCTGTCTTGGGGGCCCAGAAGGCCTTAGGGACTAGTATCATCCCACCTGTAACCTATCCAAAGTTTTTATGATAGGCTTGTACACATGGAGAGATCAGACTTTGTGACTATAATTTATTTGTAAAATATTAAACAAAACTATCATTTCTATTTCTAACAACTATGTTAGAATAGGCCTTTTTGGAAATGAAAAATATTGGAGTTCTAGTTTTAACTTTTCACATACTTTTAGATGCAGATTAGTTTTTCTCAAGGGAGAAAGTATGTATTTGGCTAAAATATATTGCACTTACTGGCTTTTCCTTCTCTCCATTCTTCTTCACAGTTTACAAGTTCTACCAATAAAAATACATTTTCAACACTATTTTATATCACATATTTTTACAATTTTATCCTGTCTTTCCTTGAAGGAGCCTGTGACAGCATGTACAGTTAGTCCTTTCTAATTTTAAATAAATAGGGGGTATCCTTTTGCCAATGGTATTTGTGACTAACAGAAGGTGTCTCAATACACTGCAGAAATCTTACTTGATTGGAGCAGTAGCTCCTTCTGGGCCTTCCAGTTCTGATAAAGGAACAAGATCCCATTTAAAGTGCAGGCCCCAGTTGAACCCTCCACGGACAACTGGGGAAGAGCTGTAGGTAAGAGTATCAGCACTGATTATATCGATGACAGGGCAAACCACTGTTTTACGCGATTCTTGGATGGGTGTCAGCAACGGTTGCAGCCACAGCTCATTCACCTCACAATGACTGTCCAGAAATACAAGCACCTTCCCTGAGAAAGTAAAAACACATTAAGTACAAGAAGACTAGGTGACATATACATATCAGTGAGAGCAACATAGGCTTGGAGTTCTGTACTTTAACAAGAGTAAAGGAAGAAGCCTTACACTGAAGCACTCACCAGGCAGTAGACAACAAGGAACCAGATACACGAACAAGGAAATGCATGCAGGCAAGAAGCAACCTTTACTGTGGGTTATTGATAACCAGGGTTGGCTGCCTGGCTTTCTCTCTTCCTTCTATGTTGGGAAGAACAGTTACAGAGGATCCAGTGGCCTATTTTCTGCCCTAGGGGACTTCATGGACTGTCAAATACGCTCAAAAACCCAAAAGTGATTAGAAGTCCACTTCTGGTTTTGAAAGGATGACTATTTTTTTGTGTGTATGTTTTTAAAGTTGAACACTGAAGAGGGTGCTTTGAAGCATATTGAAAATATATATATTGCCATTGCCAATATATAGCTTTGGAAGCCACATGCCTCCGCAACCCATGCCTTTGCCCCTCCATGCTCTACTGTCTCACCACAGCAGCAATGACGCTACTAACGTCTATGCCACCAGATCACCTTCCTGACAAGATTAGTCCCAGTCAATAAAGTACAAGTAACTTCTTTCCGTTTGCAGTTCTAAGCAGGATACTTAAAACAAATCCTTTTGTTTGCAGTTCTAAGCAGGCTAGTAACTTTCATAGGCTTATTTATAAGGCTGTAATGTTCTAGGTAAGTGCAGCGTAACAGAAAAGGGGCAATGGCTTAGCAATGGGACCCTCACAAGCAGCTGCTACATCCAAGGAATCCCAGCTTGCTTCTTTTTTAGTTTAAAGCAGGCATTTATCCCATTCCAATTGGGAATATTCTTGCAAAAATGTGACAATTACAAACCAACAGATGATTTTAAATTACTGAAAAGCTCTCAAACTTCACTGCCACAGTCTTGCCATTAATACACCATCCTATACCAGCAGAAAAGGGATAAAGACATAGAGCATATTGTGATATTGTTGTTCTACCCTCTGGAAACTCCACTGTGGTTGTCCCTTCATTGAGGCTTTGTCTCGTTCTCCTTGCTATTTAACACCTGCACAAAACTTTAAGGGAGCTTGCTTAAAGAGATGGAGCAAGGTGCAATTGGTATGCATGCACTCAGCTCCATTTCTCCTCTTCATCAAACACAGGTGACACAGTGGCTATGTTAAACCAATATATGCACCAGATAATAAGGTGAGAGCCAATAAAATGAAACTCAATCCAGAAAAGGCAGATGTGCTATCATTAGGTGGTTAATTTGCCTAATTTGCTAAGAAGTGCTCAACATGCTCTAGATATGGTCCCATGGAAGGGATAGGTTGTTGGCTTGCAAGTGCTCGTGGATTTAGCTTTATTACTTGAGATCCATGTTGCCTCAGTAACACAATCCATTTTATCAGCATCAGCTGATATACTGCTTACAGCCCTACCTGGACAAAAACAACCTGGTTGCAATTATTCATGCACTGGTAACATCACACTTGAATTATTTCAATACATTGCATGTAGTGCTACCTTTTACGATAGTCCAGAAACCTCAATTAATGCAGAAGAGAGCAGCAGGGCGATTTCCCTGGACTGCTACACTGGCTGTACTGGCTCCCAGTCAAGTCATTACATCTCATTCAACATGTTGGTGCTACCTTTAAAAGCCCTAACTGGCTTTAGGACCAGTTTACCCAAAGACTAACATACACTCGTACATCTCTTCTCAAATACCAAGGTCATCTTCAAAGTGCCTTCTCAGGGTAAATGTTGCCTAGAATGGTGTAATGGGTAGCTGCTGAAGGAAAATAACCTCCTCAGTAATGCCTGCTCCCACCTCAGTGAATGCACTGTCTTCTAAAAGAAGAAACACTTGCTCAGCTCATTAGTAGCATTTAGACCCAAGGCTAAGACCTTTTTCTTCCAGCAGGTATTCAATCCTTTATGGTTTTTTCCTATCTCTGCTTTTAATTTTTCATTGTTGGCTCATTGTTGGCTCATAATGTTCAAATATGTTCAAACTGTCTGGGCTTACCTGTTTGTTTTTAGTGTAAAATCTGTTATCTTGCTTTTGTTTTTATAACTGTAAACCACTCCAAGTGCATTGCCAATTGCGTAGTATACAAGCATGTTAAGTATATAAATATGTTATTTGTAAATAAAAGCCAAAACTCTTCCAGAAATATGAGAATAAAGACATTCCATTTTAGAAAGGAAGCCCTGTGTTACAGCTATGCATATTTTCATACCTCTTCTCTCCAATGGATATAGCCTAAGGAAGCTATTCTTGGGATGATGTATTGAGCTCAAATAGCTCTGCTGTCATTTCAGTGTATTGTAAAGCTGAACAAGTACTGCTGAATGCTGGGAACTTCAATAAAATCATATTACCTTAATGCAGATGATTAACACACATTAATTAGGAGTAGCTTATGCCATCATTACAAGTTACAATACAAGCTTTACTGATTTAACACTGATGTATGTTAATACACAATGCAGGCTGATTACAGATTGCAAATGACATTCTAACCCAATTAGCTGTCGTAGCCACAACAGAATTCTCTAGTGAGAAGACTGGGAACTGATTGTGGGAGATATTGGTAAATTGCATTTATAAGGGATGTGCTGTAGCTGGGATAATGATACCATTTTATTTGCATGTATTAACCTGTGTATAATGAGACACTGCTAGGTAACTGTTCTGGCTGAAGAGGGATAATCCTAAAATAAATAATTTCCCCATACTGTATTTAACAAACTTCCATTTTCAGAAGAGGTGTACATCATGAGGAAAAATATCTATAGTAAGAAGGTTGTGCTAACATTACCTCCCAGACTTAACACACTGAACAACAACAGAACATCCACCTCCCTCTCCCCTGCTCTTCCCGGAGGCAGAAGAAGGATGGCAATAGACAGCAAGACAGACACTGCACTGAAAATGTAAAGCAGGGATGGGCAAAGTGTCCCCCCTGGGTCAATTTAAAAAAAATTGCCCCAAATACTCTCTAAAGGTCTTGCAGAACATTTTGTCCACATTTTTGACCCCTGGACAATTTTAGGACTAGGAGAGACTTTTGTCCTCTCAGGAAGTCTTCCAGACTTACTGTTGTTAAAAAAGGCCTCTCCATGAACTAAAATGGCTGAAAGCACCCACAAAATATGGCAAAAATGACCCACACACCTCCATGGGTATTGGAGGACAAAATTTGACTTTTTCCCCTTCAGGTAAGTGTTGCGAGGGTTCACCCAGCAAGGTCTCCTGGAGCTAATGCATCCTCATAACCTCCCACAATTGCTCACTCTTGCTGTACTTTCCCATTCCAGATTCTATAATGAAATCCACACCCATCCAGGCCTAAAGAACTAGCCACTGGTTGGACCTGACCTACAAAATGCTTTTGTCTGGTATGCCAGGCAATATCCCTTCCTTGTCGGGGAAGAAGGTTCCAGGAGTGAGGGGCAGCAAGTGAGAAGGGATGAATCCAGGACAGGGCAGTGGAAATCCTAGGCTAGGACAGCAGACCTTGACTGCTAGAACAGAGGGTACAAGTGGGAATGTACAAAGAAAAAGTTCAGGTAAATAAAGAGGGGCCCACCCATGCAGGGCTTTAAAGGTCAACAACAGAAGCTTATTCTGAATACGGAAGGGAAAGGGGAGCCAGTGAAGGGATGATAATAAAGGAGAAACATGGTCAAAGCGGCAAGTGGATGTAATGATGCATGCCACTGAATGCTGAACGGAAATTAAAGGATGAAGATGAGAGAGAGGAAGCCATGCCAGAAGGAGGTTGCAGTGATCTAGTCAGGACACCACCAAGGCATGGACCAAAGTCTTGGCAGTGGAGGTTGTTGGTGGTGGGAGAGATGGCAGAGAAGACAAATTTTAATTTTGGCTAAATTTTAATTTTGTTGCTGAATGGAATTTTGTCATGTTATCTCTAGAAGGGAAGTTGCAGACTTGTCGTGTCTTTTTAGATTGTAAGCCTGAGGGCAGGGAACCGTCTAACTAAAAGTTTGTATGTACAGCACTGTGTAAATTTACAGCGCTTTATACATAAAGGTTAATAATAATAATATATTTCTCTTTGATAAATTTGATAAGAGAGTAGTGAGAAAAACGAAAGCTGAAATTTAGACTGCCTGTCCACTTTTGTCTCTGGACCCTGACACCATAGGAAGGTGGTCTCCAAGAGCTTGCTCTCTGGAAAATGTGCCCCTCTGGCTCAATAGGTTCCTCACCCACTTTCTTAAAGCAGGCTTTCTCAACCAGGTTTCCCTAGAATCTTAGGGTTTCTGATAGGTTGCTAGGGATTAGTGAAAGATTGCAATTGAAGAAAAAAAAATCTTTTTTTTTTAAGTTGTAGATATAATAATTTTAACGCAGGGGTTGCCTCAGGCGTGAAAAGTATTTCAAGAATCCTTGGGGTAAAAAAGTTGAGAAAGGCTGGTCTAAAGACTTCACATTTCTGGAATACCTAAATTAAATATAATTGTATTGTCTGATCCCCCTAACTACACTATTGCAATCACAAACAATTTTGTCAAATTCACTTGATTTGGAAGTAATTCAGTTTTGGTTTATTGTAAATTTATAATTTGAATTTATAGTTTATTATACCTGTAGCATGAGAAGCTCCTATCATTCTCCCTCTAATGAGCCCTTCTCGCTTCCCATTTCTGACAAGTTTTACATTGTTTGGAAGGTTTTTTGTTAGGTAAACATCTAGTTCTTCTTTCAGGTCAGCTAGAATGTGAAAAAGAAAAAAAAACAAGTCATCTTATTAGTAATCTGTTTTCAATAAAAGGGCAGGGTATAAATATCATAAATAATAACAATAACAACACCAACAATAATAATAAAGTTTCAAACAAGTTCAATTTTAAAAAACCAATGCAAGCTAGGAACCAAACCATCTGGCTTAATGTTCTTGTCAAAAGTCTTTTGTCACAGCAGGCTGACCAAATCAAAGTGGCAAAAGATTCTTCTAATGTGGAGCAGAAAGAGTTTATGATGCACTTGATTCAGGAGTGTGGGGGGATGGAAAAACCTAATTCTGTCTATATCATGTCCTTGCTGATGAGAATACAAGAACCGGATTTCAGCAGACAACCATACATTTGTTAAAAATTGCTATCAAATGCACCAAAAATAGGGTACAGACCACAAAAGCTTAGCCAAGGATCTGTGAGTCAGAATAACTGCCCAAACAGAACCACAGAGTCCATGGCAAAATTCATATTAGCATCCAAGTTTCTCTAGAAGACACTGCAAAAAAGAAACTTATCACAAAAGGAAGTATCTCCTACCTAATTCACTACTGTCATCCACCAAGATAATTTCATGGAGAAGATGTGAGGGTGTACGGTCCAGAACACTATGTACTGTTCGAAGCAGGGCAGAGAAAGCTTCATTATAAAAGCAAACTATAACACTAGCAGAAGGCAAATCAGGAGGGTAATTTTTTTCTTTACACCTGAAAAGACAAAACGAAAAGGACAAAGACTATAACGAAGGTTTTCCTCTGTACGTTGCTAATATTTCACAGATACTGAAATTATGGAAACAGAAATTCTCCCTCAATTTTGCAATACGAATATATTTAAAATTCCACCGCAGAAACTCTCAAAAGGAAATGTTTAAGAATTAATGCTCAGTAAACCACTGAGAGATGAAAACATGAGTCTGATAACTGAGTTGTTGTGTGCAGATTTTGTAAGCTCTGGCCTCAACTAATCTTACCATCCTTTATATATGTATATTTCCTTCTCCATTATTTTTGCCTTTGGATTCTATTTTTTCCCATTAAAATTTTTTAAAAGATAAAAAGAACAGTTTTAATATTGGCCTAGTTTAGATGCGCAGCCCATCTCCAGTGCCTCCATAGACTAGTTCTTCAAAATTCAAAAATCCTAACCCTCAAGATGATACTAGTTTTCCAGGTGATTAATAGCCAAACACACTGTTCAAAGATTCACAACTATTATGGCCTTTTCATCAAATTTGAATATACAATTTAAAATGAACAGATTGGTTTTCCAAACGCAGTATATATCTGCATCACCAGAATGAAAGGTGCAGCCATTTTTGTGAGCACATGCAAACATACAGAGGAGGTTGTCCTGAATGGTATGGCTGTCTGCCATTGCAATTATAACAAAGCAACAAATACAATTTCTAAACAGTATCCATAGCTCAATACATACAAAATTAATTCTGCTATGCCACAGTCCCAGGTTTCTCTACAAAATACAGTATCTTTCTTTCCCCTGCTTGTCATGTTGGTCAACATTATTCTAGGATCCCCCATACTTTGGCAGGAAAAGACATGCAGAAACCTACTTTGCATCCCTTGTGTCTGGCACATCTCTATGATATCCCAAACGGTTACTGATTAGCATATTGAAAGCATGCTTTTGATAGCCCAAGTCTCTCACTTCCTGGTCTTGTTCATTAAAAATCATACCTGAAAAAGAAAATGTGTCAAAATTAATTCCCTAATTGCAGAATATGTGTTGACAATGTTCAACTTCTAAAACTAAGTATTCAACAAATGATATAACCCAATATGAAGAGCTCTTGTAGTCATTTCCAGGTCTAGGAAAATGCTGTTACCATAAGTCTCTTTTCCACTCTTAAAGGGTTAGAATAAAAGTTTGGAATACTGCTCTTTTGGATGGCATGAAGAAAACAAGATGGGGGAAAGAGAACAAATGAGTGAGGATTTTGCAAGCCTAGCCTCAATAAATACAAAGGGATCCCAGTGATATAACTGGAAATGATTTGGGGGATGGTAGTCAAATGTGTTTTTTCTTCTTCACCAAATGCAGTTCCAGCTAGCCATACAACATATCCAACACCTGTCCATTTGACAGACTGGAGTGTCATAGGTTGGGTAGATTCTGATAAACATTTCAAGCCAAACCCTTAAAGAGGAGCTCAGAAAAAGCAAACCCACCCCTGGTAAATGTCTAGCTCAGATCACATGGAAACCAAACAAGATTACTTTATCAAATTATTTTTTCTGCCATTGACAAGCTCCAGCATGCTAGACATATCCTAAACTAGACAAGAAAACAACTAGGTCCAGTTCTAATATTTTATTAAACTAGCATACCTATGTCAACTGTGTATGAATTTTTCATGATATATACATCCTGCCAATTCTCAAGTAAATGGCTGGCACTGATCCCAGGAAGCCACTGTGTTTTAAGAGCAATGTCATTTGTTAATGTGAGATTGCCATTTTCTCCTGTCTGTAACTACATGGGAAGTCAGAGGCAACTCCCATAAGAGTCTCCCAATGTGTTTCTCAGTGAAATTTTAGCCGATTACTAGTCAAACTTACCCATTTCAGGAGAGAGCTCAGTGATGCCCTTGACAGGATCTTGTACTGCATTTTCCAATGGATTCTTGATCCTGCCGTAACGGTGCTGAGGTTCAGGCACATGTACTGGTCCATGGACAAAACGAGGATAGAATCTTTTGGGAAATGGCTTCTGAGGTTCAAGCCCCTTGATGGGCACATTCTTGAAGGACTGTGTCTCTTCGCTAAAATTGAAATAAATAAAGAGCAGAAGCGTCCAGGTCACAGATGTGAAGAGGCAGCCATAGCAGAAATAGCGAAGTGTGACACTTCCCATTGTAATCCTAGCATTATTGTTGACACATTTTCAGTCCCCTAAAGGAAAACCAAAGAAACAAAGATGAAGTTTCCAACTGAATACACACCTAGTTATTAGTTCCATAAAGCATCTGTTTTAGAAAAAATCCTATTCTAGCTTAAATTTGTATTTTATATTACAATTGTATCTGAGAATGAGACAATCCCTCATCCTGTCTTAAATCAAAGCATTGAAACATACATCAGTCCACTGTTTTAAATCTACTGATCACTGCAGAAAAGCGGTATAGAAATAAATTTTATTATTATTATTACTACGATATTCAAAAACAGCAACAGATCACTCACAGACACAGCTTAAGTGAAACATTGACAGCATTTTTGCTTCAAATTAGTTGCAAAGCCAGCACAGCAGAATTTTAACGCAACTACACTCTTATACAGTTTGCAAGTCTCTCAATAAATGTCTCTATTTGGATGGGTTTCAATACTGTACAAACAAATTTGTTGCTTGACTGAGGGACAATGTCAGGAACTAATAGTCCTCTGGAAATCTCTTCATTCCTACCCAATAAATTAGCACTACATCTGCCTCAACACTAACCATAATTAATGCCAACTGAATTCTCTTTTAGAGTTTGTAATCTAGTTCAAAATATAAATTGGATGGTTTACAGCTACTGAGCCATTCTGTTTTTTCAAGCCAGCAAGCAACCTCCAAGCCCTACACCTAGAAAACTTTCTACTCACCTCCACTTATGGTCCTCAACAGTGGAGTCAAATAGAAAAAGATATAGAGGAAGAATACATCTTAATAAGCGTTATTGTTTAGTTCACATCACTGTTGCACTATATTTCTGAAACAGCGAAGGCTAATATAACTAGACAGTTTAAACATTTACAAACTAACTATTTTAAATACTTAACAGTAGAAATCAACACCTAATTTTTAACAGAGGCTTTATTTTGAAGTGTCCGAAGACTGGAAAGCCATGGTCAAAGGTCCCTTTCTTTAGCTGTTTTCAGTGGAAATAGATAATCTCTCAGAATTCTTCACATGTGCTGAACATATTGCTTATGACATGCTATGCATGTGAACATATGCAGCGGTGGTAGGGAGAATACATATCACTGAGACTGAATTTTAACAGAAATTATGAAGGGCTTATGTTGCCACAGATAACTTATTGGCCATTGTCTGAACAGACTGTCTTCACTGGATAGGCCTTGGTCTGCTCCATCTAATTAAACCGTCTAATTAAAATAATAATTGTAAGCCATTCTAAGAGCCCTTAGGGCTGAAGAGCAGGGTAAAAATACCATAAATAAATACCCGTATTTTCCGGCGTATAAGGCGACTTTTTAAGTCTGCCTTATGCACCGGATTTTGACCCCAGAGACAGGCGAATGGCATAGCCACCTCCATCTCTGGGGTCCTTGCTGGGTCCTCTCCCAGCCAGCTGGCACTTGCACCGGCTGGAGGGGGCCTCTCTGGAGGCCTGAGGCGCTCCTCAGCGGCTGTGCTCTCACCACCATTTTTTTTCAAAAGGTGGCGGTGGCGGGGAAGTGCTTCCAGAGCCGGCCGGGCCAAGGCAAAGGGCCGACCCCTTACTTCTCCGCGCCACCGCCACCGCCAGGGATCTTCCGATCCTCCAGCGGCTTCAAAAGTCCTCCTCGGAAGCCTCCACCGCCACCGCTGCCCCCGGGATCCTCTGCTCCTCCAGAGGCTTCCACGGAGGACTTCTGAAGCCGCTGGAGGATTGGAGGATCTCTGGCGGTGGCGGCGGCACGGAGAAGTAAGGGGCCGTCCCTTTGCCTTGGTCTGGCCGGCTCTTTCCGCTTCCCCGCTGCCGCCACCTTTTGAAAAAAATGGCGGCGAGAGCACTGCCGCCGAGGAGCCTCTCAGGCCTCCAGAGAGGCCCCCTCCAGCTGGCACGAGACCCTCTGAGGGAAGGCCACAGATGCTGCCGGCGGGCGACGTGGGGAGTTGCCTTATACCCCCCGTCACCTTATACGCCGGAAAATACGGTAAATAATCTTGGGTTCTTATGAGGTAGGGAAACAATAGGAGCTAGGCAAAGTTACTGAACATCAGTCTTAGCTGTGTAATATCTGTAGTAGAGAAGAATTCCGGGGGGGGGGGGATCTCCATCTGCTTTACAAGCAATTGACTGTACAGATCACAAAAAGTTATGGGTGGCTCTTAAAGGTAATGGAAGTGCCACTATATCTGACAGTGCTGATGAGAAATCCGTACTTAGGACAAGATGCTACAGTCAGAACAGAATTCAGAGAAACAGTATGGTTCCCAACTGGGAAAGGGGTCAGGCAAGGATGTATTCTATTCACGTATCTGTTCAACTTGTACACAGAAAATATCATAAGATCATGAACTTAAGGTCAAGAAGGCAAACCAAGAATTACAACTTCAACTGAAGCTACAAGCAGACTTGAAGGAGATGATCGAAACCCTTTGACATTATTGTACTTTCCCCCTGTAACAATCCTGCTTTGTGCCACCCACACTGCTTTTGGTGGAGCTATTTGAAGCTACGTATACAGTCACCCTTTGAAGTCGGAACCATTTTATGATTGGTTAAAATAAATAAATCCAATCTTTTAATTGGTGCTAGAATGCTTTTTGAGCAATGTTACTGTAATAAATAAGATCTGTAACACTACTGTTTCGGTCACTGACATTTTATTAATATGATTACTATTTCTCTTTCCTCCAGAAAAGGGTGGAAGATGAAACAGCCAACTGAAACATAATGTATCTAGGGAAAGGCCCATTTCTCTGTTAGGATACGATCTCATCTCAGGTACATTCAGCTTCATATTCCACCTTTATCATGATATCACTCATTTACTTGGATCAGAGCTCATGTTTTTCCTCTTACTGATTACATTTCCTTCTGCTTTCTCCACCAAGGAATGTTATTCTCAGAAGTAACCCTATCACCATTTGCTTTTGAGTAAACAATCCTATTGGGTTGAGAGGCTCATGGTATGAAGGAGAC
>NC_056527.1:9806315-9978605 GCF_019175285.1 Sceloporus undulatus | reverse complement strand
CCACAAAGCTGGACTGTGAATCTGTAGCTGTAAAATAAATGGGGGGGGGAGGCATCTTTAAAGGTATTATTTTAACATCTT
The DNA here is from genome assembly GCF_019175285.1 of Sceloporus undulatus. NCBI lineage: Eukaryota > Metazoa > Chordata > Lepidosauria > Squamata > Phrynosomatidae > Sceloporus > Sceloporus undulatus. Next base: position 9,978,524 of record NC_056527.1, on the reverse strand, counting down.
TTGTGGATTACAATCCACCTGCTTAGATACACTAAAAATAGTAATCACTTTCAGAAACTGTTATAAATTAGGACTAATAAAAATGATTTCCATGTGCAAGAAAATATCATTCTTTTCAATCTCTTCAACTTTCTCCTAACATTCATTGTTAGTACTGAAACTCCAGCTTTTGAATACAACTTCACTGATAATACGAAGACATCTTCTCCTAAAAGAAAACCAAATTCATATCTCAAAGTACAATACTTTCATGACTTCTAATACAGCCACCTCATGACAGCCATTAGCACAAACAATTCAGTTTTTCAGTTTCAGACAGGATTACGTGCTTTAGGTTATTTACATACCAGCTAAACATAAACAAGACACACATTACTCATAAATATCTGCTTGTTTTCCTACTAAAAAACAAGCATGCACAACAGTGGCTACCTTCTCTAATAATACACAAAATGATGTATCTGTACTTATGATTTTTTTTCTTTCTTCTGCTTTAAAAGTAGTTTTATAAATATAACATATGGCAACTTAAGACAGCTGTTAAACAGGAAAGGGCTATGGTTTGAGTATAAGCTATTCACTAAACAATGAACCCACTATGACACTACCATTTTGTGATGGTGGGACTATGTGTTCCTATGAGGCAAAAAGCTAGGCTCCCCATAACAATACTAGGGTACAGCAGAGGACAAGTACAAGAAGCACTGCGGTTAATAACACAACTGGACTCAAGCCAAAAGGATGTTCAGCTGCTGTTGTGCTCAGGAGTAAAAGGAAAGTCTGAAGCTGTACAAACATATTATAGGAACATGAAATGTGAGGACCATGAATCAGATGAAGCTATACACTGTAAAACAGGAAATGACACATATAAACATTGCACGCTTAGGTTGAGTGAGCTAAAGGGGATAAGAACAGGACATTTTGACCCAGCATTTTACTCAGGAACTGAAAACCTAAGAAAATATAGGGTGGTATTAAGACTAAGGAGCGATGTAGCAAAAACAATCAAGTGATATCTGACCAAATAAAATTAATAATACTTCACGGGAAACTCATGAATGTAACCATAATCCAAGTTTATGCTCTAATCACAGAAGAAGAAAAAATGAAATATTTCAGTAATACATTCAAAGGTCAAAAGAAGCCAAAAGTCCAATGGATCTGTATTTTACTAACCATCTGAAACTACATCACAGCACATGTTATGTGTGCTGTAAAAAAAAAACCACTGGTAATACTACAACTTAATACCACAAATTTAATATATACTTTCTGAATAATTTGATGAATAAAACAGTAGAACCACAATAGCTAATGAGAACAAGCATGACTGGAGGAGTTATATTGTAATCCACTTGGTATCTTTCTTCTTTGTGAACACAGGAAACTTACTGACACTGAGCAGTTAAGCAGTAACTGCAATCCTGAGAGAGAAGAGTAAATTAATAACAGATCAAAAAACCTCTGAACATCTAAACATATTTATGTTCATTGGAAATTTAGAAAACTAAGTAACTTATAAAACTTGGTAAAGATTTTCAATTCCATTAATTTATTCGGTATGACAATGATAATTAATTGCTATCAACATCAGAGGCAAAGGCAAGCTTTAAAGGCAAGCCAACATTAAAGGCAAGCTGAAACAAAAAGCAGAAGAGTACATGTTATTCTTGCCAGATCCTTCCACCTGTCCTAGTTTTGTTCCTGAAATCTGTTTTGCAAAACTTGTATTCTTTCTGGCCAGGAAATTGTTATAGTGCTCAACTGAACCATATGTAAACTTAGAGCTCCCTAAGGTCTCCTCCCTGCTTTGAGCTTTTGGAGAAAACACTTGAGCAGAAAATGGTGTTCATGGAATGCAAACTAAATGGTTTTTTTTCCAAGGATGGGCAACCATGACCCTCCCAACATGTACCTTCTAACCCTAACACTCTCTCCCACTTTTTAAAGGACTTTGACTAATTTTCAGATGAGAGTCAGAAGCAGGATTAGCACAAAAGGAAAAGCTCTTTGCTTGTGAGTCATATCCCACCAAGAACTGTATATTAAAGAGGGCAGAAGCTATAACCAGATGGCATATCCTGGAAGAAGGAATGAAATTAAGATTTGAAAATGAGTACCGTGAGTCATTCTTCCTTTGACCCCAATTTCGCACCCAAGCATGTATTGCTCAGATTGTAGACTAAATAACCATCTCATATAGTCCCAAATATCAGCAATTATTATTAAAGTAATACCAGTGACAAACTAAATTGTTGTTGCACTGTGTAAGCGGAAAGGCAAAATGTCTAAAGTGTTCCCTATTTGCCACATGTCATTTCCCCATCTTTTACTATTCTGCTTCATCAGTTTGGTTTCAGAAAGATTTTTGGTCTTCCTCAAGGCAAAACAGAGCTCTAAACTCTTGACTAAGACAAACAAACAATCCTGTCAAACATTCAACATCTAGCTTCACGTTCTTGAAAGTGAGACTCCTCAAATGAAAACTGAAATTCTTAGGAAGGCAACCAAAGTTTCTGTACAACTATTACAGCCTATATGAAATGCAAAGATGTCAACACATAATCTCCTAGTCTTCTTGAACAAGGAAAATGCAACAAGAAAGAGAAACAGCTGGCTTTCAACCCATTAGCAGAGGTATGAACCAAGATAATGTCTTCATGGTGCACTATATATAGTAATCCATAGTCCTTGTTGTTGTTGTTAACTGCCCTCCAATTAACCCTAACTCATGGCAACCCCTTGGATGACCCAGACCCCTCATTCTCCACTGCTACTGTCCTTTTTGCTACTGCACATGTAACAAAAGGAATCTTCTCACTATTAGCACACCTTGCATACCCCACACTGTATTTGGAGGTTCCTGTATTTCCTATCTCATATGTGGAAATAGCATGATTTTGAGAGATCAATGACATTTCATGAACGCTAGGTCAGGTTCCCAGGAAAAAGGGAACATGTACCAAGGCATATGCACATCCAGGTATGTAAGAATCAAATCCAAACGGATATATTAAGTGCTCCTTTCTTCCAAGTCATCTGCATTTCCTCTTGCACCTTGAGATGAAGGATTTCCTTGTACCTAACGCAGTGAGCCATAGTAAACTAATCTTCCCGCTTTTACCCCGTGTTGTGTTCCCAGCCAAATATCCCATCCATGGGAAATAACATCCAGACTTTTCACCTAGCAAGATATGTTCTGTATTGTCGTCAGATCTTGCAGTCTGAGCCATTCCAGCTTTCCATGGTCTACTCTTCAGACAGGTAATTATTACCCCACTGCAAACTCCTCAAACTCCGCTATACCATTTCCATATTTCCATTCTGGCTAGCTCTGAATGCTGTTTTTGTTTGAAATGCTATTGGATGTGTGCAATATTTTTCTAAATAAAATTATCTTAATTCACCCCAAACCTAGAGTTCTCCCCAGTTATAAACAAGTGCAAATGGTCCTAAAGTTACCCAGCCTCTTGCAAAAGCTAATTTTCCCTACATCTGAAGTAACGCTGATATTTGGTGGGGACACCCCAGTCCCCTGCCCTTCTTTGGATATCATCTGAGAAAGTTTGACCCAAAAGAAAGTGACTTTTGGTAAGCAGATTTATTGCTGTCACATATCAATACTAACTGATCACCCAAGAATCTGAAAGACCTGTATCACCTCATACAACCCTTTGAAGGTTTAGGGCAAGGATTATGACTTGCATTTTCCTGTTACATTCTGTCCCATTCCACAACTGTATAAATATACTTAATAACTTGAGGCTTTAATTTCACTCTGAATGGCATCTGAAGCAATGGACTGCTATCCACAAAACCTCATACTAAAAGAAAAATAAGTTAGTCTTAAAAGTGCTGCTACATACTTTTTCTCCTTCTCATAATCACCTAAAAGCAAAAACAGGACTTGGCACAGAGATACTTTTTTAAAAGCACCTTCTTAATACAAAGAGCAGGTCATTTTCTCTTTGGTTCCACAGAACAGACAATCAGAGCAAAACTCCAGCTCTAATCCAAGCACATCAGTTCTGTTGTTGTGAGATATATGTGAAGATCATAGAAAAGGCAAACTGCAACGTGTCAATATTGTTACACACCTGAAAGTGTGTAACAAACTAATATGTGTTCATACATCAGGTAATGTAACAAGTGTATGCCACATTGATTTAGAACTCTTCCAGCAAGAGGTCCCCAGCAGAGAATCTACTTCCTCACACTGGCTTTCTGACACACTGACAGAAATGAGGAAACAGCTGAGGAGGGCCAATGCCACAGTTTTCACCAGGGCTAGCTTGCTACCTCACACACATCCACTTCTTCATTCTGTCAGCATTGGCCCAATTGCTCAGAGGCCAGCATAAGCAGGACAAAGTAGCAATTAAGGGGCATTTCACTGCGGTGACAGTGTCTGCTTCCCTTCCTTTACTGTTTGATGTCATTACTGTAGAATTTAGGCATTTCTATCTAGTCTTCTCATTTTCCTTTTTAAAGATGGTACCTGTTATTCAGCCTCCTTAAAGGTTATCATCTTGGATCCCAGCATTTGCCTGAAATTCCAGTTTTGTGACTGAGGAAGGTGAAAGCCAAAACATTTAACAAAACAGTACTCAGGCAACCTCTTTTTGGCAATTCATGGGGGTATATAAATATTTACACACACAGAGAGAGAGAGAGAGAGAGAGAGAGAGAGAGAGAGAGTAATGACAGAATTTTGAGATCTACCCAGTCAAAACTAATTTCTTCAGAACCTATAGTCAGTGAAAATGCCTAGAGAGTCAGGGCTGCACTGTGACCCCTAAATATCCATGAAGCCTAGTTGAAAATAAATAATGTTAGCAGACCCACGGCTCTAAACCTAAGAGTGAGTGAAGAACACAGGTTGCATACCTGTAACTGCTGTTCAAGTGGTCATCTGTGAACTCACACAAATGGGTTACCCTGAGCCTGAGCAGTGCATCTTTTGGAACCAATCTAGAGCATTACATAAGTGTTTTGACAGTAGCCCTGCCCATCTGCAACAGCCCCATAAAAGAGGCCTCCCTGCCAAAACTGCCAATTCCATTGGATGCCTATGCAGCAATCCAAATCACAAGTAAGACACAAAGAGGGAAGGATGGGTGGGGTTGTGAAAGTTCACAGATGACTACTCAAAGAATTACAGTTACAGGTATGCAATCTGCTTTCCTTTGTAATCTCTGTGACTTGCACAAATGGGAGACTAGCGAGTTACAAAGTAGGAGGTGGGAGTGTCCTTGCAAACAAATCAAAGATTTACTGAACATCATGTCAATGCAACACATCAAACATGAGCATAACACCGCCTACCCCACAAGGCAATATCAAGGCACAAGTTTCAGATAACAAAAATAATCTAAAACATCAAAATACAGTCAAATTATGGAGGAACACAATATAGAGCTCCCAAATGCAGCATCAGCTTGAGACCTTGAGTCCACACTCAAGATTTATAAAATTCATTGGCTGCAAGCTGGTAGCCACTCTACAAACATCCTCAAGAAGTATGCCAGCCAGGAAAGAAGACGATGCGATGCGACAATGGCCCATGTTGAAGGGGAGGGTGTTTTGAATTTGAGTCAGAAGATCCCTCTGAGCCAGCTTGTAAGCAAGATGGATAGCTGACACCACTTTGAGAAGCACTACAGCAAAACAGGCAGTCCTTTCTTTGCCTAAGAGTAGCACACAAAGAGTCTTTGTGAAATCTGGAAGGCCAAAGTCCTGTTGATGTAGAATGCCAAAGCCCTCTGCACATTGAGGCAGTGCAGTTTCCTCTCAAATGCAGAGGTGGGATTCTGCATAAAACCAAGAACAATGTTATGGTTGACATGGAAAGCCGATACCATCTTAGGCAAGAAGGTAATATCAGGTCCCAAGACGGCTTAGTCGGGGTGCAAGTTCTTGTATGGACAGTTCACATGGAGAGCGCAGGGTTCACCAGCCTGTGTGGCTGTCCCAGCTGCAATCAGAAAAGTAGTCTTCCAAGAAAGCAACCAGAGATCGCAGGTAACCATGGATTCAAAGAACTTACCACAAAGCTGACCCAAGATAAGTCTCAAACTCCACCTCAGCGTTGATCCCAAAGCCAGAACATGGTGTTCTTGTAGCCCTTCAAGAACCTTTGCACAAGAGGTTCAAGGAAGCAGGAAGACTTCCCAAGAAGCTGAACGTTTGCAGAAACTGCAGAGAGGTAACACCGGATTGGTGACAAAGCCAAACCTAATGTAAGTAGTAAATCAAGAACATGCCTATTGGCTTTCAAAGGGGAAATGTGAAGTGGGTTCAAGAAGCCCTGAAACTTCCTCCTCATATAAGAGTATGAATGCTTGGTACTCCTGAGGTTGATTAGTGGCAGTACCAATGTCCCTGACTACAATGACCAAGCAGGCTAATGTGAAATCCTCCATACCATGAGTTGAGGGTGAAGAAGCTGGGATGCCTGAGGTACAGGGTGAGGAGGTGAGGAGATCCAGTCTTCATGGAAATCAAACACACACCCCTCAAGAAAGGTGGAAAGGAAGGGCAAACTACAGCTCTCAGGGCCACCAAGCTGGTTTCTTGCCTGGAAGACTATTTCATTGTCCAAAAGGTGGAAGAGACAACAAGGGGGTCAGCTATTTTAGATCTGATCCTAACCAACAAGGATGACTTGGTTAATGGGGTGCAAGTAGTGGGATCATTAGGTGGAAGTGACCATGTTCTCCTGGAGTTTGTAATACAGTGGAAAGGAGAAGCCAGGCATAGTCAGACACGCATCCTAGACTTTAGGAGAGCGGATTTCAGTAAACTTAGAGAAGTATTGAGGGCGATTCTATGGTCAGAAATATTAAAAGATAAAGGAGTTCAGGACGGATAGGACTTTCTCAAAAGGGAGATACTGAAGGCACAATTTCAAACAGTTCCAGTGAAAAAGAAAAATGGGAGGTGTCTCAAGAAACCAGGATGGATGACTAAGGAACTTTCAACCGAGCTAAGTTTGAAACGGAACATGTATAAGAAATGGAAAAAGGGGGAAATCACAAAAAAGGAATTCAAAGAAATAGCAGGCATGTGTAGGGGTAAAGTCAGAAAAGCTAAAGCGCAGAATGAACTCAGACTTGCTAGAGAGGTTAAAGACAACAAAAATGGCTTTTTTTATATATGTCCGCAGGAAAAGTAAGAAGAAGGAAATGGTAGGGCCACTGCATCAAGATGGCAAAATGTTAACAGGGGACAGAGAAAAGGCAGAATTACTCAATACTTTCTTTGCCTCAGTCTTCTCAAAAAAGGAAAAGGGTGCTCAACCTGAGGATAATGGAGCAGAGGACAGAATAGAGGAATTTCAGCACAGAATAAGTAAAGAGATAGTAGAGGAACACCTTGTTAATCTAAATGAATTTAAGTCTCCGGGACCAGATGAACTACATCCAAGGGTATTAAAAGAACTGGCAAATGTAATATCGGAGCCATTGGCAATAATCTTTGAAAACTCCTGGAAAACAGGAGAGATCCCAGCAGACTGGAGGAGGGCAAACGTTGTCCCCATCTTCAAAAAGGGGTAAAAAGAGGATCCCAACAATTATCGTCCAGTTAGTCTGACATCTATACCTGGAAAGATTCTGGAGCAGATCATTAAACAGAGTGTCTGTGAACATCTAGAAGGCAATGCCATAATCACAAAAAGTCAACATGGGTTTCAGAGAAACAAGTCATGCCAGACAAATCTGATCTCTTTCTTTGATAAAATTACCAGCTTGTTAGATGAAGGGAATGCTGTGGATATAGTATATCTTGATTTCAGTAAGGCCTTTGAGAAGGTTTCCCATGACATTCTTGCAAACAAGCTTGTAAAATGTGTACTAGACAAGGTAACTGTTACATGGATTTGTAACTGGTTGACCGGCCGAACCCAAAGGGTGCTCAACAATGGCTCCTTTTCATCCTGGAGAGAAGTGACCAGTGGGGTCCCACAGGGCTCTGTCCTGGGCCCAGTGCTATTCAACATCTTTATCAATGACCTGGATGACAGAATTGGAAGCATACTTATCAAATTTGCAGATGACACCAAAGTAGGAGGAATAGCTAATATCCCAGAGGACAGGATCAAGATTCAAAATGACCTGAATAGACTAGAAAGCTGGGCCAAAGCTAACAAAATGAAATTCAACACGGAGAAATGTAAGGTATTGCACTTAGGGCAGAAAAATGAAATGCACACATATAGGATGGGGGACACCTGGCTGAATGAAACTACGTGTGAAAGGGATCTAGGAGTCCAAGTAGACCACAAGTTGAACATGAGTGAACAGTGTGATGCGGCAGCTAAAAAGGCCAATGCAATTTTAGGCTGCATCAATAGAAGTATAGTGTCTAGATCAAGAGAAGTAATAGTGCCACTGTATTCTGCTCTGGTCAGGCCCCACCTAGAATATTGTGTCCAGTTCTGGGCGCCACAATTCAGAAAGGACATTGAGAAACTGGAGCGTGTCCAAAGGAGGGCGACAAAAATGGTGAAGGGTCTGGAAACCATGCCCTATGAGGAACTCCTTAGGTTGCTGGGGATGTTTAGCCTGGAGAAAAGAAGGTTAAGAGGTGATATGATAGCCCTGTTTAAATATTTGAAAGGATGTCATATTGAAGAGGGAGCAAGCTTGTTTTCTGCTGCTCCAGAGAACAGAACTCGGAACAATGGATGCAAGCTACAGGAAAAGAGATTCCACCTGAACATTAGGAGGAACTTCCTGACAGTAAGGGCTGTTCGACAGTGGAATTCACTCCCTCGGAGGGTGATAGAGTCTCCTTCCTTGGAGGTCTTTAAACAGAGGCTGGATGGCCATCTGTCAGGGATGCTTTGATTTGGATTTCCTGCATGGCAGGGGGTTGGACTGGATGGCCCTAGTGGTCTCTTCCAACTCTACGATTCTATGATTTTATGATTCTATCAGGATGCAACTCACTCTGTCTCAATGGAGCTTGGCTATAACTTTTTGAAAAGAGGAAAGGGAGTAAAAAGCATACACGACAACAAAACAGGAAGGCATTACTGCGCAACCACCCCAACAAGTCCGGGAACAAAACTCGCTGCAATGAGCCATCATCTCAGATATGAAATGGTCCAGTATAGGAATACCCCAATGACAAAAGATTGATACCAGAGCCTTGGGATGGAGCATCCATTCATGTGATGAATTTGACCTCCTGGCTCGATACTGTCTTCTCCAGGGAGACAGACAACTATGACTGCAATGTCAGGAGCCCTGGTGGTGCAGTGGTTAAATGCCTGTACAGCAGCCACTCACTCATAAACCATAAGGTTGTGAGTTCAATACCAGCCTAGGGACTCAAGCTCGACTCAGGCTTGGATCCTTCTGAGGTCGCTAAAATGAGTACCCAGCTTGTTGGGGGCAAATAGTTTATACTTTGTAAACCACTTAGGGAGTGCTTAAATGCCCTCATAAGCAGTATAGTAATGTATTTGCTATTGCTATTGCTATGTCTCTGCTGATGCACCAGTCCTAAAGCCGTTGCATTCAGAGGAGGTGAGGTCTGGATAGTGTACCCCCCCTGCTTGATGAGATAACACATGACTGTTGTCAGTCAGCACTTGCACCATCTTGCCTTGCAAGAGAGAATCAAATGAGTAGAACACCTTCTCCATCACTAACAGTTTCAAGGACTGCCAGAGAATATCCATTTCCTAAAGCAATGTGGCTAAAGGAGGTGCGATATGAAGTATGCCTGAGAGACTATACTTACAAAATTCGATGGCATGACCTCTTTCAATGTTGTTGAAGATTTAAGAATCTGAGGTTATGGTGGCCTAAGAAGGGTAGATTTTCTTGAGCCTGTTGTGGAAAGATGGCATTGGCATGATGACCCAGTGGCAGCCAAGCAGTAAAAGTCAAAGGTGATGTTTGGAAGAGTAATTCCAACACCCATTGGAGTGGGCAGAACTGAACTTGGGGGCAGGAGCAATCAATCTCTGGCTAGTGGAGGAAGGCAGTGGAGAAGTATGACAATACTATGCATGAAAGGGACTGTAGGAATGCTTCAAAGTCAAACCATACATGCAGCAGGCAGATTCAGACTTAAAGAGCACAGCTGGATCAAGGGATTGAACCCAAACTTCTTGAGAATGGACAGCATCTTGTGCATGTGCTCCAGTTTTGCATCAGTATCAGCACTGAACAGTCTGCCACCATTGAAGGGCAAGTCTTTAATCATCAAATGTGCCAGATCAAAAGGTCTATAGGACTGAAACCCTAAGCACGCCTTCATAGCACTACAAGCACAGTAGGTGTAGTATAAGAAGTCTCCCAAGATTTGCTGATGACCTGTAAAAGGTACAGGAGCATGGGCAGGGCAGCTGAAACATTAGCCTGTGCCTAGACACAGTAGAAAACCAGATCGACAAATTACACTTGTGACTGCATTATGACCAAATCTAGCAACTTTGCCATTCTCATAATATGGTCAGCAAATGCCTTCACATCATCCATCGGAGAGGAAGGATCCACCCCTCATGATAGCATTATGGGAGACTTCTATATTGGAATGATGACAGAGTCAGACCCAGAATCAGAAGATGAAGTGTCCAAGGGAGAAGAGCTCAAGATGCAGCCAGGAGTTCTACCTGAGAGGATGAAAGAATTTGAAACAGTTGCTTAGGAATGGATTGGATAAGCATGGCAGGCTCCATGTGCATCACCAGACAGATCTCCTGTAAGGCAACCTGAGTATTTTGAATTGTAGATTGGGGTGATGGAACCACCAAAGGATTTTCTCAGTGATGAGAGGCTGAGAGTGTTTATGGCCCCAACAATAATGTGGCAGGTACAATCCCAATAGTAAGTGCAATAGTAGCGATTGCAGAAGGTTAGGAAACTTTCGTCATAGAAATAGAAGATCCAGTGGAGATGGACCTTGAACACTGGCACCCATAACAGTCATAGAGTCTATGTATTGATACTGGTGAGGTCTCCTAGAACAACAACTCAAGCTTGAGGAACTGAAATCAGTGGAACTGGGGCAAGATCTAAATTGAGACCAAGGTGATCGATCATTGAAGTGAACAGAGCAGACAAGCTAATGGTTTAATAAGAAGCCTCACCAAGTGGACAGCTGGACAGAATTCACTTAAGATTTAGCAGGAGGTGGTCTCTGTAGCCAAGCTGTCTCAAAAGCAACTTGCAAGAATGCTGGTGGTAGCTATCCTTGCAGTACTTCTTATTCTTTTCTTTGCATGGCCTAGCTACTGACTCCATCTCCAACTCCAAGGATCGAACAAGAGTTTCAGGGAATGAAGTACTACAGGCCCAACTGTTGAAGCTGGACTGTGCAGTCTTTAATGAGGCAAAGATGGACTCTGAAAAGAAGAGAATGAAGAGCAATAGCAGACATGAAGACACTGGTGGTTTCACTGGGAAGGCTCGTGGTAGTAGGCAGGGCTACCACCAAAACGATTACTCTAGAACATTCCAAAAGATGCACTGTGTAGGCCTAAGATAACTTGTTTGTGTGAGTCACAAAGATCATGAAGAAGAGGTCTCCTGTCCCCACTTTCCATAAGGCTTGCCAAATGGCCTGCCAGTAGGTTCACATTATGTCCTGAAAAAAGAGAACAGAATGAAACTCTGCAACACACAAAGAAGAGTTTAAAATAGAATCACAAACAAAATGTCTCTCCTATAAGCACTTCACCCATCCCTCAAAAGTGATAATCCTGTGAAGAAAAACTATCATTGAAGCAGTCCTATATGACTCAGATTCTTTTCCAAACACATCTTTTCACATCTCTCAGAGAACACAATTACCTCTTGTCCCAACCTCTTGTCCCAACTAGAGTAGCCCCACTGAATCAATAGGATTTATGTAATTTGAATTCAAAATAAAATTGATTTGTTTGGTCTATTCTTGCTGCAACTAGAAATTGCATTTAGGCCAATACATTCTTAGTCATTTATATAATAAGATCTTCAACAAATCCAGGGAAAACACTGATCATTATATGTCACAAAAACTAGATGATTTTACAGTACAGATCTAGTTACTAATAACGCTACCCAATTTCTCTGTTCTATCATACAAAAGAATTGTTGTCTTTCATGGTTTTTAGACATGTTACAAATGTCAACACATGTTTTTGTACATGATTTTCCCACGTCAGCCCTTTAATCTCCCTCAGTCTGTCTCCTGCTTCAATAAATTCAACTTTATCAATCTGTAACTAAACCCATCCCTGCCAAAAGATTAGACTTTGCAGGCTTTAGTTGGATTACTCCAGCAGTCAGAAGCTAAAGTATCATTCCCCGTATCCCTTTATCCATCTTTCCTGAAATGTCCTATATAACCTTCAACAACAATTTGCTACAGCCTTCCCAACCACAATTGTGAGTAAGGGGGCAACCATTATTACCACAAGCATAATAATAATAAAAAGAGGAGTATAGTCAACCCTTGGGGATTTTTATCTCATGCAGCAGGTCATCACTGAAAGTGCCAGGACATGTAAAAATGCACAAGAAAAATGCACTTTAAGTCTGTACTATGGACTTGGTTTTACCTACTTCTCCAGCACAAAGGGAGTCACCTACAAACACAGGAAACAAACTTTTTCACAAGCATAACCCAATTACCTGTCAGATAATTATGATACTTGATAACACTGATAAACAAAAGCTAGCACTACTGATACTTAACCAAGTCACCAGCCTTAATAATTAAATTCTTGTGCAAGGCAAAGCAACTCCCAGTCTCAGAACACCTTGTGCCAAGAAAAATGAAAGGATTACTGAACCAAACAAATCTAAGTCATGTGCTGCTTTAAGAATGGGAACTATTTTTTCACTCTTTTTATAACCATTGGTGCCTCCTAGCCAATATAGTTGAAGAGTTAAGAGTGTATTACAAGTATAAAATAGCACGTTTTTAAAACATTGTTTTCATTGTTATGTAAGTATGAAGTTTAAATGAAAGACAACTAAAGTTGTAGCTCTAGGATACTTACATGTAACTCAAGGACACTTAATTTTTGCGTATACATACATACGGTCGTCTTGTGCAGCACTTGACCATTTTGATTAAGCAACTGAGTATTTCTGTAAATACTAAAAACAGGTAAACATGCTCTAGCCTAACGCTATACAAAATCCTTCTAACAAAGGCTGACATCTTCATAAATAGTTTTAAAAACCTAACTAAATTTTAACTGTATTAACTTATTTCACATTTTAATAATTAAGCACCAGTATTACACAAATTTCAACAAACACAAACCAAGCTTCTACAATAGCACTTACTTCCACAATAAGGCATCTAAACTCAGAAATTATAACCACAGTAGTATGTTATATTCTTAGTTTGTCTGTCCAATCTCCCCTTAACACCAGCTTTATTTTTTCATTTTCCACAGCTTATGTTAGAAAAGGCTACTGCACTTTATACTCTGCACCATGACCAGCAAACAAATTACATTTCACAGGGACACTATAACAATTTCTCTCAGCTCTTAGATCTCAGTTCTAAGAATGGTTGGCCACAGAAAAATCAAACAGGTTATTCAGATATGAATCCTATACACATAAACCTTGGTTTCAATTAATTTTATTCCTTAAAGAGAATACTCAGGACTACAGCTTTACATCAAGTGCTCATTCAATCAATTCCTAATGTGAAATGCAAGACTGTCTACATTCTGACACTCAAAAAAGAGCATCTCAAAGAGCCCTTTTCACCTTCCCATTGCAAAAACCATTTTGCCCTTTGGCCACAGGAACATGTACGTGGCTAGCTCAATATGCAAGACATCTTTCAACTTCAGATTTAAATACCCACCACCGAACAAAGGCAGGAGAGGAAACCACACCTTTACATCCCAATTCCCAACCTCCTGACTGAATGGTAGAACACAGGCATCTAAATATGCATTCAGAGATCTGGAATAACCACCTCCACCCACTCCAGCCGCAGGATGTTGGAAAGCTGGAGGATGGAGGAAAGAGAACTTGTCTAAGAATTAAATTTACTTATGTGACTTTTTGCAGATCTTAACAAAGCAAGACATTTCCCCTTCTCTTCTCAAAATGAAGAAATTCCCCAACACTCCCTGTTCTTTCTCCTCTTTCAAAATTTAGACAGTAAGCTGCTCAGAATACAGTTCTGTTTTTCCTCCTGCTCTTCTTTTTATGCTACATTAGCTTAAGGAGTTCCGCTCAGAAGTAAGTTCCATTGAGTTGAATAGAACAGGAGGGGAGGGGGAATGTGCAAAGGCAGGCTTTCTGCTGAACGTAAAGAAAAGAAAAATAATGACTGTGGAGGATCTACACAAGTTCAGACTAGACAATGAAGAAACCAAAACAGCTAAAGAATTCCCGTACCTTGGACCAAACACTGATCAGAATGGAGACTGCAGTCAAGAAAGAAGAATACTAGGAATGAGAAGGGCAGCCATGAAAGAACTAGACAAGATCTTAAAGAGTAAAGATATACCACTGAGCACTAAAGTTAGAACCGTCCAAGTCATTGGATTCCCCATCACCTTGTACGGATGTGAGAGCTGGACAGTGAAGAAAGCAGATAGGAAGAAAATTAATTCATTTGAGATGTGGTGCTGGAGAAGAGTGCTGAGGAGACGGTGGATGGGTAAAAAGACAAACAAATGGGTCTTAGAGCAGATCAAGCCTGAACTCTCCCTGGAAGCCAAGATGTTTAAAATGAGGCTGTCTTACTTTGGCAGCATCATGAGAAGGCATGACTCATTGGAAAAGATAATAATGCTGGGAAAAGACAGAAGGTAGTAGAAAAAGAGGAAGACCACACACCAGATGGATAGAGTCACATCAGGGAGGTCACGGGCCTCAATTTGCAGAACCTGATCAGAGCAGTGGAGGATAGTGGGCTTGGAGATTTCCCATCCACAGGGTGGCCATGAGTCAGGACCCATTGAAGGTCAGTTAACAACAGAAAACACACAACAGGAGGGTTTCACAACAAGCACAGAAAGAACAGCTGGGAGAAACTAACAATGTAATCAACTATTTTACAACAATGTCCCAGAGAAATGGAACCACAACTCTACCATATATACAATGCAATGTGGTTACTTACATATAAAGATATGATCACTGTATATATAGATCTGTGATTTCATTCCTCTCTGGGACATCACTGTAATATACAGTGGTCCCTTTACATTTGCTGGGGATAGGGGTGAAGGACCCCTGTGAATGTGGATAAACCGCAAATAAAAAAACACTATTCTATTTACCTAAGAGAACACCTGTCTAGGAACCTCCAGGTCTTCCAGTGCAACTCTGTGGTCAACATCCGGCAGACGCTGATCATAGAATCATGCTGGAGGATGTACACAAATACCTAGAGAAGTGTTTTCTCTAGGAACCTGTAGGTCTCCATCACAACTCTATGGTCAACTTCTGGCAGAGTTGCGCTGGAGAATCCGAATGAGGATATAGTAAACAAATCCACAAAAAATCAAAAGCTGCAAATGTGAAGGGTCGATTGTAGTTCATTACATTGTCAGTTTCTCCCTATTCTTGCTTGTTGGAGGAAATGCTCTGTTGCGTGTTTTTTCTGTTGTTATCTGACCTCACAGGAGCGGCCCCGACTCATGACTCATGGCCACCTGATAATTCTTTCTCCGTCAATTAAGAATGACAAAAGCAAACTCCCAGGTAACGTGACACAACATTTAACTCAAAGTGAGTCAAAAGGCTTTCATGGCCGGCATCCCTAAATTTTTGTTTTGGGTTTTTTTGGCGATGTGGCTCGGTTCTGGAAAAGTTTAATTTCCAGTAGGAAGAAACGTCTTCCAGAACACAGTCACATAGTCTGAAAAACCGCAACACAACACCACACTATAAACTCCAAGGCCTTACGCAGTTTTTTACAAAGCAGGTGCTCTTTCCTGCAAAGTGCTGTGGCAGACAGGGAAATCCTAAGAACAAAGAGCTTGCTCTCTGGCTGCATCTGCAGAACGGCAGAGAAAAAGGAAGGGAGAGAGAAAACTTCATTCTCTCGGCTGGCCAGAGTGTTTGCAGTGAGCCTGGCAAGGAAGAAGGGGAAGAGGGGAAGGAGGAAAGTCTGCCTGGTTGTCCCACTCCCTGCTGCCCACAAAAACCCCTTCACGTGGGCCTGGCAGGCATCCCTCGGGGAGGGCACTGTCCCCATCATGGCACAAGTGCAGACAGGTAGGGAGACAGGGCAATGGACTTAACTATTAACCTATTATTAAATATCAAGATATAGCCTTGTGTAGTCTGTAGAATAAGTATTAGAGAACCTTGTAGCACCTCTGAGACTAACTGAAAGAAAGAAGTTGGCAGCATGAGCTTCTCCTAGACTAGATCCAAATGCATCTGAGGAAGTAGACTGGGTCACTTAAAACTCATTGCTGCCAACTTCTTGTTTTTTATTATTCTGAAAGGTGCTACACGAATTTCCCTACATAACTATTATAACACCCTTGTTGTGTGCCTTCAAGTCAGTTTTGATTTAGGGTAACCCTGAAGGCGAACAACCTATCATCGGTTTTCTTGTAGGTGTTCTTCAGAGAGGTTTTGTTTTCCCCCACGGCGTGTCCTCTGAGCTGAGAGAGAGTGTTACTGCCCAAGGTCACTCAGTGGGTATTAAGCCTGAATGGAGATTTTGGTCTCCAGATTTGTAGCCCTAACACTCAAACCACTACACAACACTGTCCCCCTTATTATAATTATCATCATCATCATTACTTTGTTGTTGTGGTGCCTTCAGGTCATTTCCAACTTATGGCGACCCTATCATGGAAGTTTCCTCAGAGGGGGGTTATCATCATCAGTGATACCTTTATCGGTGGATTTTTGTTAAACGGCCAACACAGCCACCCTGAATGTTATTGCACTCATCCCTCCATATTGCGGATTTTGATTATCCACAGATTGATTGATGTGTCCTCTCTAGGAATATCTAGGGTCCTCTCCTCCATTGCAAATCTTGGTCAACTTTAACTCAAAGATGCAATGAAAGACTAGAGATACCCAGAGAGAATACTCTACTAGGCCTTTGTAGCTCTCTCCAACGCCAAGTCCTCTGGTCCAGTGTCTGTCGGATGCTGACCACAGAGTTGCTGCTGGAGGACCCAGAGATTCCTAGAGAGTGTCCTCTCAGGTAAAAGCATGGTGTTTTGTGCTGCGTTTGTGGTTTTCCATATTCACGGGGGTCCTTGGTGCCCCTAACCCTGGCGAATAACGGAGGGACAAGCCGTATCATCATCATCATTCACCATCCATCATTTGACGTGTGTCTTCTATCCCTTTCCAGAGGTTGGTCTCCAGAGTCCAGTGCGCGCCGCCTCTAATCATAAGCAATAGCAACTGTCATTAGTATTATTATCATCATCAATCAATTATTTTGGACGCAGCGCCTTCAAGTCGCTTTCCAACTTATGCTGACCTTAATCATGGGTTTTCTTGCTGTGTTTCCTCTGAGGCTGAGAGAGTGTGACTTTGCCCAAGGTCACGCAGGGGCTACCTATGGCGTGAGAGCCAGAGTCGAACCCTGGTCTCCAGAGTCCAATGCTCAACCACTACTCTCATGCGTCCCCCATTACTAATTATCATTATTCCTCCTTCTTCTCTCTCTTCTGTTCCTACTATGATGTCTTCCTGAGCTTTCCTTTCCGTATTCCTCCCGGGAGAGGCGCCTTTCCACTCCCTCAGCAATCATCCTCCTCCAATCATAGCCCCTCCTTCTCCTCAGGACTCACCCGCGTTGCGACGGCGAGAGAAAGAAGAGGCTGGAGGGAGGCCAAGCAAAGCTCCGGCGCCGGGCGGGAAGCAACCATCCTCCGTCGTGAGAGGTTTACAAAGAAATGGGAGACGGAGGTGAAACAGCACCAAACCTCAAAGGCGCAAAAGGGGAGGAGCTTCCCATCGCGGTTCCTGGATTGGCCCCGCGCGCGCACGTGACTCTTCTCTCTCTGTCCCCCCGTTTTTTGGCTCTCCGTAGGCCGCGCGCATCACGCGCTACGGAGAACAAAAAGGGGGGACAGGGAGAGAAGAGTCACGTGCGCGCGGGGCGCAATCAGGAACCGCGACGCTAGAGGCCGCTATATATTGTAATCCGCCTTGGTCCCAACTTGAAGAAAGCGAGATACAAATAAAAATGTCTATGTGTGCAGAAATACCCACATTCACTGCCCTGGGGAACCTGGGATGTGAGTCTGTTTGTTGTGTCACCACCAGAGCTCTCTCTCTTGACAGGGAGGGCTCAATGTCTCACAAAACCACAACTCCAGGACTGCCAAGCATTGGAGCCAGGGCACTTAAGGCCAGATCATTTCTGCAGTGTGTGTTTGGACCTCATCAGTGTTTCGGTCACGTCCTACATTTTCCTGGAGTGTCCTACTTTTGTGGCTCTTAAGGGTCCCAGAGTCCGCGGACTATTGGCCAACATGCTGAGGTTTCTAGGAGCTGAAGCCAAAATCTCTTAAAGGACACAGTTGGGGGGCCACTTGTCGAAAGCAAAGGGAAACGAGGCTAAAGAACGTACAGCGGAGCCTGTTATCCGCTGGGGTTTGGTTCCAAGAATCCCCCGTGGATAACAAAACCCTGGATGCTCAAAGTCCATCATATATAATGGCAGAGCAAAATGGCGTCCCTATTTAAACTGGAAAATCAAGGTTTGATGTCTGAAATTTGTACTTGTTTGGAACAATTTCAAACTGTGGATGCTTGAATCCTCTGTATAAAGAAATCAATGTATAAGAAGAGCCGACGGTACAAATATTCTACTAGCAGACGTAACTGTGCTCAGACTAAAGGCCGACGAATCAGCCTTGCAATCCTTTCGTAGGTCACAAATGTGTTCCCAACTTCTTGGGCAATTCATGTACACATTACAAACGGCTATAGGGAGCGCTTAAGTGCACTGATAAGCGGTAGTAGAAAATGTATTTACCAATGAGAAGTGAGAGGGGGTTCAAAAGCTTCCAGGACAGATTAGTGTTGTCTTGCCCTTTCATTCCACGTTCTCTTTTATAAAGAGTTGAAGTACAAGCTTTACAGTGACCTGTGAGTAAGTAACTCCAGGTTTGGGGGTCAATTTGTTTACTAAAATCTCTAGACTTATACATGAGTATATACAGCAACGTTAACAGCTGGAACTATGGCATAGCAGCTCTCATAGCAGGGCTATACTCTACAAAAGGAGCGCATTTCTTCTTTGCTTCAAAGAGGCCAATCCCTAGTGTCACACAGGAACATAAAAGGGTATATGATGGATTTCTCAGCGGGCAAAGTTTTAATTGACAGGGAAAGTGCCTCTGCTTTTTGTTTGTTTGTGCTTGGGCATTATGGGAATGGAGAGCTATTTATGACAGTGCTTATTTAGACAGTTATAGAGTAAAATTAGGGAGAAGTCCTTGGTGTGAAGGAACACTGAATATACGGCCACCCTCCACATCTGTGGCTTTGACTTTTGTGCATTTGATTATTCACGGATTTGATTAATATGCGCATCTCTAGGAATCTCTAGGTCCTCCAGCACAATTTTATGGTCAACATCTGGAAATTTTGACCACAGAACTGTGCTGGAGGACCTAAATTTCTACAGAGGTGTCCTCTAGGAACAAATAGAAATAAAAAAGTAGTGGCCTTTTATTACTGTTTTCCACTTTCACAGGAGCCCTGTGCCCCTGACCCAGTGGATGCAGAGAGCTTACTGTACTATGTATGATATACTGAAATATGTACTGAAAGATATACTGAATCACACAACACACACAGTATATACACTAGAATATATACTAAAGATACTGCACATCTTGGGGTTAATGAAGCACAAATATAGTAGCTCTGAGATACACAAATCAAACAGTGTTCTCAATGTTTTAATCAGGGAGTGTTGGGTCAGTCTGCTCCTGCATTAACTTGAATGCCAGAGGGTTCCTAATCTAGTCCAAAAGACAGCGTATGCTCCAAGAACTGCATAATGTTAGTGTACTTATGCTCAGACAGCTTGGTAGCACATGTAATTCAAGAACTGTTTAAGAGGAATCAGAACCACTCCCTGTTCCTACTCCACCCTCGTAATAGTTGTAGCTCCTTTACAATTTCTAATTAGAAAAGAATGTCAGTGTTTCCACTGGCACATTGGAGTTTGGCAAGGTATAAAAGGCAGTGTGTGTTAGTTACTGAGTCTCAAATGCCATCCGATACTAGGAACCTTTCTTTAAAGTCAGGCAATTTGTACAGAATGTGGAAATTGAATTTAACAGCAATAATCCAAACACACACACCAGAAATAATCAAGTCTGGAACCATTAAAACTGCTCAGCTCAATGCTAGAGAGTTCTGGGAACTGTAGTTTTGTGGACACATTTGGCCTTCTCAGTCAGAAGGCTCTGGGGCACAATAAACTACAATCCCAGGATTCTCTAGCACTGAGCCGGGCATTAGAGCGGTCTCAAACTGGATTATTTCCGCAGTGTGTTTTGGACCATGTTAATTGGAACGCTGATCCACCACAAGCTTCCTGGTCTTAGAACTTAAATGCCAGTAGGTCTGTGCTTGACAGGGGAACAAAATATTGTACACAGGCCTTATTACCTAAATAATTTACTCTTCTGCCTATATAGCAGGATCTCAGAATGATACGAAACAATACTTTATTACCAATAACATGTTGGGGGGGCACCTTGTGTCACCTTTAAAACCAACAGTTATGTCTATCCATGGGCTCTTGTGGATTACTATCCATGTCTTCTCATGTGCAGATCAAATGTAATGATGTGGGTTGTAAGCCATGGCAAACCCGTGTTAAATAGATCTGTTAGTCCTAAATGAGCCGCAAGGGCCTTCCTTCATTTTAAAAACAAAATTTAAAATTGTTATGATGAAGCAGTTTAACATGGCAGCACTTTTATTAGGCTGTTTTTTTTCTGTAAACAGTTAAAGCGTCACACTGCAGCTGCACACAGAATAAACCATTATTGTTATTTTTAATAAAGTATTTAAATCATGCCTTCACTGGCACTAAATAATTTGAGTACTAATTATATATTAATATTGTCCTTGTAAGGATAGATCCTAAACTGGAATTATGAAAGTAATTATTCACCAGATTATGATATCACAGTATTTGATCTATTATCTCTCACTCTCGTTGGAAAGAAAATCTCCCAGGACACTCCCTGCTATAAATGCTACACAATAAAGTCTGCTAAATGTTTAAACAGAGGCATCTGATAACTGTTGAGCCACTGCCAACAGGTCACAGAAAAATAAATAAATAGTTTGTAAAGAGGGAGAGAGAAATGAACCTAGAAGACTATTACTGGACCCCAAACTTCATGACTAAGGCCTGTTACAGACTGCCAAAATAAAGCTGCTTCGGGTCTCTTTGGAGGTATGCTGTTTAAATGATGCATGCATCCTAAGAATCCAGAAACTGCACCAAAGCTGCACTCCGGTGCTTAGGAATGGAGTGTGGCTTTGGCGTGACCTCCGGACTCTTAAGACCCATGCATCATTTAAATAGCATACCTCCAAAGAGTCCTGAAGCAGTTTTATTTTGGCAGTCTGTAGCAGGCCTAAGTTTGTCCCAAAGAGGAAAAATAGGTCAATTGGATTAAAGGTAACATAGGTTGGCTAGGTTAATCTTGGCTCGCTGACAAGCCCACAGAAAGCCACATGAAAAGATGAAGTGTAAAGAAAAAGTGAAAAGACTGGTGTGGCTGCCTGAAAACTTCAAGAACCAAAACTAGTATTTTACTTCAGTAGGTTCAAAGGTAGAGGAACTTGCTTAATAACTGAAGGAGCCTCGTGTAAGGCTGAGCACTTATTTTGAAAACAGTGGTGCTTTCTACACCGCCATTTGGGACGTCCTCCGGACGTCCCATTTTAAAAAGGGGGCGTCTCTTATAGACGCCCCTGGACCGAGTACGGACTCCGTCCGTACAAGATGGCGCCGGCCCTTCTACATGGCCGGCGCCATCTTTGCGTATCAGACGCTGAGCGTCCGTACGCGTCGCGCCGCTTGTGACGTAGCGAGCGCGCCCCTGGCGCCTCGCTACGTCGCAAACGCGACGGAAAAAGAAGCTCCATTTTGGAGCTTCTTTTTCGGTCCGCGTGGGAGTCGGGCCATGTGAAGGCTCCGACTCCCCCGCGGACCTACTGGCGGCGGCGGCAGACCGCCGCAAAGCAGCGGTCTGTACCCCGCCAGTGTTTTCTGATGCAATAAGTAGCATGCAATATGTACAGATGCTTATAAAGTTGTATGCAGGACAGAAACCAACTATAAACACTAATTAACTAATTATTAACTGTTAAGAATATAAATGGAAGGGCATCACATAATACAACTTCCCATTCCTAAATGCTAGAAATGTACTTTTTCTGAATCCAGCTCCCAGAATCCTCCAGCCAGCATCTTAAATTATAATCTGAGGGTCAGGAAACCGCATACCGTCCAACTGTTCCAATCTGGCACATACAGTCCCAGTTAATCCTCTGTCATCCCACAGAAAAAAGCACAAGAGCAATCTCTCTCTTCTGCAGTGGATGATGTTGAAAATAATCTTGGAAGTAATACCTAGCCACCATGACTAATAACTAACTGTTAACACTCTTATCCTCCACAAATGCGTCTAATCCCCATTAATGTCACCCAGAGTGGGATCAATCAGTACATCCAGTGGCACTGAATATTAGTTTAAAATATGTACTCTGAGAAGAAGCAATTCCTCCTGTTCAACATACTTTATATATATAGAATTCAAAGACACAGACATGTTAGTCCAGGTCAGTATGCAGAGGGACCTTGTAGCACTTCTGAGAGAAAGGAAGAAGTTGCTAGCATAAGCCTTCTGAGACTTAAGTCTGTTTCCTCAGATTCATGCAAGTAGGCTGTGTATGTGTGAATGGCATTAAAAATGCAAATGAGAAATGTAGGTAGGGTGTTGAGGTGACAAGTTCAGTTTTAACTATGGTCAATGGTGGAAAAAGGAAGGAGAAAGGATGTTGCCTAACACCAAGGTAAGTAGATAACCATATAAATGGTGGGGGGAGTTATTACAACATAATGTGATGCTGGCTGGGAAACAGAATGGAGACATGTCTCTCTTCAACTCACTGTCTATGCTGAAATTTGTATATATATTCCAATTCTGCTGTTTCTCTTCCCAATCCTTGGTAGTTGTTCAAGGACCTCAGTACTCTACACTGGGCAAATATGGCAGTATCTGCATCAGAGGATAATGGACATAAATCAGTCATTAGGAATGGGAACATACAAAAGCCACACACATAGCACTACAATTTCCCTAGACATTCAATTTCCAACTTCGGAACACAAGTTAAGTCCTTGAACAAAAAAATTACAAAAGAAGATAGGGAAGAGAAACAGCAGATGTTGAGAAGGATTGCCTCTTTCTGCAAGAAAGTGTCCATCTGCTTAAGTGGCCGAGGCAAATGTAGTACAAAGTATGCCTGAAGGACGATATTCAGTGGTGTAACCTCTTGCGATGTCGAGGTCCCATGGATCTGACATATAGCTGACCCAAGTAGGATAGCTTTTCTTGAGCTTGTTAGTGACCTAGTAACCTAGTAACAGTCAGCCAGTTGTCCTAGATAAAGTCAAAGGAGATGTTTAGAAGAGACACTTTGGTGCTTTGTGAAGTGGGCAGAATTGAACGTGGGGGCAGGAGCATTCGATTTCTGCCCAGTAGAGGGAGGCAGCAGAGTGGTATGATGATATTGAGTTTCAGAGGAACTGCAGGTAAGGTCTGAGGTCAAATCATACCTGTACCATGCAGATCTGGATTTAGAGCTCAGCTATTTCAAGGGGCTGAACTCAATCTCTTGAGAATGGAGAGCATCTTGTGCAAATGTTCCAATTTTGCATCAGTATCAGCGTTGAACAGTCCCACACCATCAAAGGGCAAGTCTTCGATCAACCAACGCGCCCGATCAGAAAGTCCAGAGTTCTGTAGCCACGCATGCCTTCGTAGTGATACAGCCCCAGTCAGCATATTGGCACCACAGTCTGCTATATGACGGGAGGTCAAAATCTGCTGCTTAGCCAGTTTAAGACCCTCAGATTGGAGCAATGACGCTACTCTACGATTCTCCTCTCCCAACATGTTGAGGAAGGGCGTTAGATTCTCCCAGAGCTTGTATTGATATGCGCTCATACACGCATCATAGTTGGATATTTTACAAATGAGGGCTGCAGAGGAGTATAACTTTTTGCCCATTGAGTCCAACTTTTTCCCCTCTTTGTCAGCTGGTTTTGAATGTAGTCCGTATGACCTGTCGGAAAGTGCTGCCTCCACAACTAGTGAGTTTGGCTTTGGGTGTTGGCTGAGCCAAGGCATATCAGCGTCCTGTACCCTGTAAAGGGCTTCAGTCCTCTTAGATGTGGAAGGTATTGTAGAAGGAGTCTCCCAAGATTTGTGGATGACATCTAAAAGGGTCGGGAGCATGGGCAGGGTGGGCAGAACAGTAGTCCGAGTCTGGAGAAAGCGGTAAACTGGATCATCAATTCGTTCTTGTGGCTGCATCACACCCAAACCTAGTGACTTTGCCATTCTCACCACCTGACCCCTGAATGCCTTCACATCATCAAAAGGAGAGGAAAAATCCACCTCTTCCAACAGCATTGGAATGCTGACCGAGTCAGATCCAGAATCAGAAGACAAGGTGGCAGAGGCTGAAGGCTGCCCCCCGGGAGATGCAGCTGGCAGCTCAACCTGAGAGGATGGAGCAATTTGCGACGGTTGCTCATGAACTAACTGAACAGGCTCAGTTCCAGGCAGGACAGGCTCTGCATGTGTCAACGATGAGATCTCCTGCAAAGGAGCCTCAGTATGGTGAACTGTAGGCAGGGGAGGTGCAGCCTCCAAAGGACATTCCTGGTAGTAGGTTCGAGAGTGGTTCCGGCCCCGAAGATACTGTGGCCAAGCCTCATTCTGATAGTGGTGAGTATGATCCCAATCATAATCGCGATCATTGTCGCCTGGAGAACTTTCGTAACAGGAATATGATGACCCAGTGGAGCTGGACCTAAAATATCTCCAGTTATGATGGTCATGGCGTCTATGAGAATGCTGTCCATAGTACTGAGGATGTTGATACCGGTGAGATCTCCTAGAGTGATAGCTTGAGAAGTCAGAGTCAGTGGAATCAGAGCGAGATCTAGATCGAGACCGAGATGATCGCCGATGTGGAGAGGGCAGAGGAGGTAATGGTTTAGTAGAAAGCATCTCTAAAGTGGGTGGCTGAGCAGAAAGTGGTGTCACTGAGACTCTCGCAATTGGAGGAGACTCCAGGATCTTGCCCTCAGAAAACTTTTCTGTTTGCGGTTGCTGAGTAGCAGAAACAATCTCTACGCTGCCTGCTGAGCCTTGTGGGGTCTCTGGGACTTGAACAGTAGTATCTCCCTGAGAGGCAGACCCAATCACCTCAGATCGAGCAGGGGATGATCCCTGCAGCCGAGCCGTCTTGGAAGTCAGTTGTGAGGAAGTCTTGGAGGTAGAAGCCTGAGAATGGCAATGGTTTTTCTCTTTGGCATATTTATTATTATGTTTGCGTGGTTTGGTTACCAACTCCATCTCTAACTCTAACTCGTCAAGGAGCTTTAAGGGTACGGGCCCCTGGACTCTGCAGAATATAGACTGAAGAACACAGTTCCTTCTGATGATGCCACAACAGTGGAAAATGAACCAGCAGGTCAGGTAGGAAGGCTCCTATATAGGGCCGCTGGAGATGGACAGAGCTACCACTAAAATGCTTAGATATCACTCTAGAAGATCCCGAAGGATGCAGTACACAGGCGCAGGTTAACCCATGTGTGTGAATCACAGAGGCCACAAAAATGTCTCCTGTCCCCACTTTCCATAAGGCTTGCCAACTGTCATGCCAATAGGTTCACACATGTCCTGAAAAAAAAGAGAGAACAGAATGAAACTCTGCAATACACAAAGATGATGTTAAAGTAAAACCTGTACCAAAATCATTCTCCTGTGAGCTCTTCACCTGTCAGCTCAAGTGAGGTGATTATAAATATTACACTGTCCAAAACACACCGCAGGAATAATCCAATTTGAGACTGCTTTAGCTGCCCTGGCTCAGTGCTGGGGAATCCTGGGAATTGTAGTTTGTTGTGATCCCAGAGCTCTCTGACAGAGGAGGCCAAATGTCACACAAAACGTCAGTTCCCAGAATTCCCTAGCACTGACCCAGGGCAGTTAAAGCAGACCCAAACGGGATATTTCTGCCGTGTGTTTTGGATGTATTACCTTCCAGTAAAAACTCTAGGGAAATGTTTTTTCCTCTGGATCAAGGGTGCCCAGATGCCACAACTGCAAAGTAGGACACTGCCATCTTCTGAGGCTGAGAGAGTGTGGTTTGCCCAAGGTCACCCAATGGGTTATTAAGCTCAAGTGGGGATCTGGTCTCCAGAGTTGGAGTCCACTACATCATGCTGCCCCCATTATTATTATTACTTTGTTGTTGTTTGCCGTCTGGTCATTTCCAACTTGCGGCAACCCTATCTCAGCAAGTTTCCTCAGAGGCTGAGAGAGTGTCACTCGCCTAAGGTCACCCAGTGGGTTTCCTTGGCTGAGCCAGGATTTGAACCCTGGTCTCCATAGTTGTTGTCTAACACTCAAACCACTACTTCACACCACCCCCATTATCATTATTACTATTATTATTATGACTATTATTATTGTTTTGACGTGTCCCTTCAAGTTGTCTCCAAGTTAAGGCGACCCTTACACGGGGTTTTCTTGGCAAGCTTCTTCAGAGGCGGGTTTGCCATGGCCATCCTCTGAGACTGAGAGAGTGTCTTTTGCCCAAGGTCACCCAATGGCTTTCTATGGCTGAGCCAGGATTCGAACCCTGGTCTCCAGAGTCGTAGTCCAACGCCCAAACCACTACAGGATGGTGTTTCTTTATATCCCGCCTTCCTCCCAGGGACTCAAGGCGGCTTACAAATCCAAGACAGTCCAAGTTAAAACACTGTAAAACATGCAAAATACAAGTTTAGGCTCCAAAGAAATGAAAAAGCTGTGAGTTGGAGACAAGAGTTTAGCAATCCTTACTAATAATGTTGCAGGAAAGGAGATCCAAGAGTAAACATGTCCTTGAAAGGCGAGAGGGAGGAAGATTCACTTAGGAAGGTCAAGGGCCCCTTGCAAGATCCCTAGGAAGAAAGCAAACATTATTATTATTATTATTACTCCTATTAATGCTCCTATTCTTCTTCTTTCTATTATCCTTCCTATTATTGTTTTCTTCCTATTATTCTTCCTCCTATTATTATTCTTCCTATTATTATTCTTCATATTCTTATTCCTATTATTCTTCCTCCTATTATTATGACGATTCCTATTCTTCTTCTTCCTATTCTTATTACTATTTTTCCTACTATTATCATAGTTCCTTTTATTATTCTTCCTATTATTATTATTATTATTATTCCTATTATTCTTCCTTCTATTATTATGATCATTCCTATTCTTCCTATTCTTATTCTTATTACTATTCTTCCTACTATTATTATTATTCCTATTATTATTATTATTATTATTATTATTATTATTATTATTCCTATTCTTCTTCTTCTTCCTACTATGATTCTTCCTTCGCCTGCTTCCGTTATTCCTCCCTGGAGAGGGGCCCTTTCCACTCCCCTCAGCAATAACCCTCATAACCATAACCACAGCCCTCCTTCTCCTCAGACTCACCCGCCTTAGACGAAGCGGCTCTCTTAAGGAGACCTTTAAACAAACATGGCGGCGCTAGAGGGAGCTGAGCTAAAGGCGCCAACCCTCACAGCGCAGAAAGGGGAGGAGCCTTCAGCCGCCTCTCCGCAGTCCCTGATTGGCCGCCGCCGCCGCCACTCACGTGACTCCTCCCTCTTTTCTTTTTTCCCGTAGCACGCGCATGCGTGCATTCAACGCCCCGTCGCCATGGCGCTAGCTAGACTGTGCCCCTTTCAAGAGCTTTTTGTGGACTTCAGCTCCCAGAAGCCTCAGCCGTCTTGGTCCATGGCCTGGGATTCTGGGAGCTGAAGTCCAAAATCCCTTAAAGGGCACCGTTTGAGGGAACTGCTATTGACTATAGAGACACCCATAGGCACTTATTATTATTATTATTATTATTATTATTATTATTATTGTTATTGTTATTGTTATTGTTATTGTTATTGTTATTGTTATTGTTATTGTTATTGTTATTCAACCCAGGTTAAACGCCAAGGTTCCATAGTGGCCTGGAGCTTGTTAAAATAATGTATATTTGAACAGAATAGGTCATCCTGATAAGATTTTGAACTGTATATGTGTGTGTGTGTGTGTGTGTGTGTGTGTGTATGTGTGTGTGCGTATACACACATACATATATTACTGTAAAGTTTTCTTTAATGTTTTCATCTTGTGAGACGCCTTGGGTCCCTTTCTGGGAGAAAGGCAGCATAAAAATGAAATACAAATAAATAAAAATTTTAATCTATTGTAGCACAAGCTTCTCAGATTCAATTTTATTTTATTTAGAGTATTTATACCTTGCTCTTCAGCCAAAAGGCTCTCAGGGCGGCTTACAAATTGTTAATTAGACATAATAGATTATGTTATAAAACCTTTTGTTATCAAAAAGTCACACTCTCTCAGCCTCAGAGAGGATGGTAATGGCAAACCCTCTCAGACTTGGCAAGAAAAATGCCATGATCAGTTCGCCTTTGGGTTGCCATAAGCCAGAAACGACTGGAAGGCACACGACAACAACAATTAGCAGATTTGTGGGTGCGGTTGTTGCTATTATTATTATTATTATATTTATTTATATCCTGCCCACTGGGACTTGGAGCGGCTCACAAGATTAAAACCGTACCTCTACAACTAAAAAAAGGTGTTACGTTAAAACAGAATTAAATTATTACAATACTACCGTTCAGATTAATTTGCATTTGTTTTTAGTGCGATCAGTATAAATCTACCACTAATTTACAATCACTGTAAAGGGCAGTCAAAGATCAACAAGGAAAAGGATGAGAAGAAAAGGAAAGAAAGAAAGAAAAAGACGTACAACAAATATACATTAAGGGCATAACTTAGCTGCTTCAAGGCCTGACTGTAACAGCAAGAAAAGAAAAGAAAGAGGGAAATGACTTCCATTGGATAGGAAAATTCAGGAAAATAATTAACCATTATATATACCCATCTACTAAATAGTTCTGTCACAATTACTAATAACCATGTTAGTGTTTAACCCTGTTTTTCCATATTCTGTTCTGACAGTAGCCTCTTGTCCTAAATATTGATTTTTCATCAGGACTGTCAGATGTTTGTCTGCAACAGTTTTATAATGAACATTCATTAATCCATCTTTCTTACGCTGAAGACTTGAATGTGGATATTGCACACTTTACAGCAGAACCAAGCATGGATAAGAAAAACATAAACTAAAAGCACCCCATATCAATGTGAAGACGAAGGCCTTCACGGCCGACATCCGTAGTTTTTTGTGGGGTTTTAGGGCTAGGACTCTTTAATATCCTCCTTTCCATTGACTATGATGATGATGTATCTCCTCAGATGTAAAGAACTCTCTTGTCTTTTTTATTCTTTGGTTAGATGTAATTTTTCACGCATTCACTAGATGGACCTCCATAACCATATACCACAAGAATCTAAACACAAGCAAAGAGAAACTTCCCAGCTAATATGTTAAATATAGCTTTCATTGTCCTTTTCATTCCTGCAGTTCGTCCATCACTTTGTGCTCAGAAATATGGTTTATGTATAGGCAATGATATAATAACCATTTAAAAAAATTAATAAAGGTGGGGAATTTGTGGTTTCCTATTGAAGGTGTACTTTCCTTCCCTCTCTGCCGCTGGCAAAAAAAAAAAAGGCTTTTTACAGAATATATCTCAGAACTGCCCAGATTGAAGAACAACTGGTTTTCACTTTTACAAAGTGAGAGTGAAGAATCCTCTAAATGAATCAGGGTGATTCAGTATCCCATCCTACAGTCTCCCAAGACAGACATATAATTAAAAGATATAGCCGTTTTAGTTTGTAGAATTAGTATGTAGAGCAGTGGTTCCCAAACTTTGGGACTCCAGATGTTTTGGACTTCAACTCCCAGAATTCCTGATTCCTGAGTGGGGCATCTGGGAGCTGAAATCCAGAAACCCGGATGACCGAAGTTTGGGAAACTGATGTAGAGAGATCTGAGACTAACTGAGAGAAAGAAGTTGGCAACATGGGCTTTTGATGCATCTGAGGAAGTAGACAAACCTACGAAAGCTTGTGTTGCCAACTTCTTTCTTCCAGTTAGTCTCAAAGGTGCTACAAGATCTCTCTACACACAATACAGAATACAATGGCTTATACAATTCTAACTTTTATGCTCAGTTGTACATCCTTGCATTTTAAGATCTTCTCTAGTTCTTTCTTAGCTGCCCTTCCCATTCTTAATCTTCTTCTGATTTCCTGGCTCCAGTCTCCATTTCTATCAGTGTTTGATCCCAGTATATATTTTATTCATTTCTAGTATTTATTCTAGTATTCTAATATTTATTATTTATTCAAGTATTTATCTATTGTAATTTTTTTTAATTCATTTAGGGCACATCCAGATGATTTAAAATACTAGAAAGTCCCAGATTTTGTTCCTGTTCTTTCTGGTTTTATTTTGGAGATTCATACACACTTTGGTTTTCTCACAATATTTTCTGCCAGCTCCTAGTATGATTGGGTACTTTTAATACTAACTCCAGAGGTTGGTTTATTTTAACCTAATATAAAAATGGAAATAACAGGAACAAACTCTGGGATGTTAAAGTTGCTGGACTTTGAGAATCTCCTAGTAGCCACATGGCCAGAAGGAGGAGGTCCCAGCCTGCAAGAAGTGCCCCTCCATACCATTTGAACTGAGAACAAAGACATTAAAACACAGGCCTATGACTAACATCTCCATTGTTTTCCCTGTTTGGTTTATAACACCTTGCCTGATGAAGAAGCCAATGTAGCTTCGAAAGCTTGCAACACATATATTGTGCATTTTGGTTGATCCCATAAAGGTATCACTATTGGGTGGATTTTTTATTGTTATTGGTTTTGTTATATGGCCAGTACAGCTCCCCTTGGATGGATAATATCTGGGACAGAAACGGCAATGTTGTAGTGCAGGTCAATAGGTCCATTTTGAGCTTTCCCCACTGCTCACCCCATTCAATAAAACCTAAAGATTTACTCCTTGTTCCGCCAGCTCAGAACTATTCCTGCCTACTCAGTCCCACCTCCCTGACAAAACAAACCAGTGAAATCATGAAGAGCTGTGGTCTGGTGCAGCTGCCAGAAGCATTTTATTCACAGCCCTTGGTTTCCTCATTGCTAGTTTTGCTAGTTGGCCTTTGCTGAGGGGCAATCCAAGCGGTGGATTACTTTTGGGGGTGGAAAGAGCAGCAGCCATTTGATTTCAAAGGGCTGACAGGCAGTAACAACTTTTTGCTGGTTCAGAACCTGCATAGACCAGATACTTCTGTGCTGTCAGCAGATCTACAGGTAACTCCTCTTCTGGCAGAAGTTCTTGCTGATCTCGATTCAGATGCCAACTGTTAAAAACCTCTGTATTGGAGCAAACCTGTAAATTATTTGGAACACTGATCTTTTTTAGGACCTAAATGTCAAGGTATTATGCTTGATGGGAGGAGATTTTATAGAGTCTCATGTATATATTTATCTAAATATTTTTATTCTGATCTATACAACAAATCTCCAGATGGTATAGAAACAATATTTTATTACCATAGCAGTCAGTGGATGTGTGGAGCCTTAAATCACCTTTAAGACTAACACTTTTGTTTTACCATGAACTCTTGCGGATTACAATCCACCTCTTCAGATGTGCAGCGCAAATCTAATGCAGTGGCTTGCAATCCATGCAAGACTGGGTTAAAATAAATAGAGCCCAAGTTGAAATTACAGGAGGGGTAATTATTTACCAGACTGTGGCATCATAATATTTGATCTATTCCCTCTCCCTCTCCTTTGTTGGAAAGGAAGTCTCCCAGGGCACTCCCTACTATAAATGCTACAAAATAAAGCCTGCTAAATGTTTAAATAGAGGCATTTGATAACTGCTGGGCCACAGCCAACAGCTCATAGTAAAATTATTATTATATTTAAAAAGTTTGCAAAGAGGGAAGGAGAGAGGAAGGGAGGAATGAACCTGGAATGTTGTCATTACAGGGCCCTAAAACTTTATAATTAAATTAGTCCTGGAGGGAAAAAACCATAGGTAAATGAGATTAAAGGTAACACAGGTAGGCTAGGTTTATCTTGGCCCACTGACAAGCCCGCAGAAAACTATGTGAAAATCTGATATGTAAAGAAGCATGAAAAGACTGGTGTGGCAGCCTGTAAATTTCAAGAAGCAAAACTGGTATTTAGTTTCAGTAGGTCCAAAGGCAGAGGAGATTGCTCAATAATTCAGGAAGCCTCATGAGAAATGAGGCTGAGCTCTGATTTTGAAAACATGCTTGCAAAATGTAAGTGTGCTTTCTGGTGCCATAAATAGCAATCAGTTATGTACAGATGTTTATAAAGTTGTATGCGGCACAGAAACCAACTAAAAGCACTGATTATTAGCTGGCAAAAATATAAGTGGAAGAGTTTATTCCTGGCATTTTGCCAGCATCTGTGGCTGGCATCTTCAGAGAATGCCAGCCACAAATGCTGGTGAAACGTCAGGAATAAACTCTTCTAGAACATAGCCACATAGCAGAAAAACCCACAAAATCTATGGATGCCAGTCATGAAAGCCTTCGACTTCATATAAGTGGAAGAGCATTACATAATGCAGTATCCCAGTGCTAGGGCTTGGAAATTTACCTTTTCCAAGTTCACTTTGCAGAATCCTCCAGCCAGCCTCTTCAGTTATAATCAGGGGGTTCAGGAAACTGCATACCCTCCAATTGTTCCAATCTGGCACAGACAGACCCAAATAATCCTCTGTCATCCTACAGAGAAGGACGCAAGAGCAATTCCTCTCTCCTGTACTGGATGATGTTGAGAGGCCAGGTGACTATCATCCTGGGAGTAATACCTAGCCATCCTGACTAGTAACTGTTAACAGTCTTATCCTCCACAAATGTGTCTAATCCCTATTAATGCCACCCAGATTGGGGTCAATCAGTACATCTTGTGGCACTAAATACTACAACTTGAAATATGTGCTCTCGGAAGAAGCAATTCCTTCTGTTGAACATACTTTGTAAGTAGAATTGAAAGACCTAGCCATGTTAGTTAGTATGCAGAATGATCTTCTAGCATCTTTGAGGCTAAATGAAAGAAAGAAGTTGGTAGTATAAGCTTTCCGAGACTTAAGTCTATTTCCTCAGATGCATGGAGTGAAGTGCCTAGGAATAGACCTATATAAGTACGCTCTGTGTGTGTGTGTGAATGGGATTAGAAATGCAAGTTGGAAATGTAGGTAGGGTGGTGAGGTGACAAGTCCAGTTTTAACGT
Organism: Sceloporus undulatus; assembly: GCF_019175285.1. Lineage (NCBI taxonomy): Eukaryota > Metazoa > Chordata > Lepidosauria > Squamata > Phrynosomatidae > Sceloporus > Sceloporus undulatus. The sequence continues at coordinate 9,944,995 of NC_056527.1, read as the reverse complement.
CGTTGGGGGATAAAGGAAGAAGAAGAGTGTTGCCTAAAGCATGGACTGGAATTTGTGGATATGTTGCAATTCTGCTGTTCTGCTTTCCAGTCTTCCTTAGTAGTTGTTTTGTTCAAGGATTGCTTTACTGTACATTAGAGAAACATGGCAGTATCTGCACCAGAGGATAAATGGGCATGGATGGGACATTGGGACTGGGAATATACAAAAACCAGTTGCAGAACATTTCAGTCTTCCTTGGCATTCCATCTTGTACCTCAGAGCAGCAGAACTGGCACTCTTGACCAGTTCATCACATTTCCTTTCTGTTTCCCAGTCAGTATCAGACTACATTACGACAATTCCTACTGATATTCATATGGTTATCTACTCAGTCTGGGCTGAGAGGGTACTGAATGGAGTCAGTGGTTCTTGGCATTAAGGTTTTTGAAAAATTAACTCAAAAGCAACTTTTAAGAAGTGTGAAAGCTAAGTATTTTTTTTTTTTTACAATTTGTAACAATAATAGTAGCTACCTTTCGGTAAGCTCAGACTCATAACTGTAAGTAATTAATTTTTAAATGTAGCTTTCTAAGCTCTGTTTTTCTTACTTCTGTAAAATAAAATAGGGTCTTTTCAAAAAGGTGTAAGGTTAGCGATGGACAGGGGTGCACTGTATTATCATTATTCTTTCTACCATCAAAATTCTTATTGCAAAAGAAAGAAAAGAATGACCTCTGGGTGGTGTTAGTTATCAAGGACCCCATGTTCAGAGTCAAATCAGTTCAGCACTCTGTGGCGATAGTGGTGGGAGGGCTGGAAGCTTTGTAGGATTATGCTTCCTTTTGGCAGACTGGATTTTTACAATCATTTGCTCAAGTGGTGAAAGATTTTTCTGATGAGAACATGTTCTTTTTCTCCTAAAATGCTGCCTGATCTTGTTTTAATTAGAGTTTTGCAACCAAGTTAAATGAAGCAGAACCCTCCCTAGGAATATGAATAAAGCGTTTTGTTTCTCTTTAATACTTGAAGCAACCTAGTATATGTTGATTGAATTTCAAGTAGGAATAAAACAATTCTGTAGCAGATATTTTATCTAATAATGGTTTTACAATGAGACAAAGATCCTCATGCACAGGCAAACTCAGGGGTGGCTGGTAGTTTCCATGTTAATGAGGAAGTTAATCCATTTTGGATTTTAATCTGAAATTTAAAGGAGCTATCCAGTGTGTTGAACCCATTTGAGGGAAAATGGGATGACAAGTTGGTGCTTGTATTGGTGGCTTAATGGAAAAAATTGAACGGCGGTCATATAAACTGATTGGCGATTCACTTAAATTCATAGTGGGATTCCATGTGGGAGCCCTGGGTTCAATTCCTTTTGAGTGCATGGCTGCCTTTTAGCAGAGCCAGTATACTGGTTTGAATTCTGGTCTAGGACTCTGGCAAAACAGGGTTCAAATCCACACTTGGCCACAGGAACCCACTGGGTGACCTTGGGCAAGTCACACTCTCTCAGCCTCAGAGGAAGGCAATGACAAATTCCTTCTGAACAAATCCTGCGAAGAAAACAATGTGATATTTTTGCCTTAGGGTCACCATAAGTTGGAAACGAGGGAGGAACACAGCAACAGGGAGTGACATGGAAGCCAGGAGTTGAATTCTTGCTGGAGCAAAGGCACTATTGTGGCAAGGGACTGTGAAAGTCACCGGTGAAGTGGTACAGATTATTTCCCTAGTCTTTTCCAAATGCATATTTCTTTGGCTCCAGCAGGAGCTATGAACAATACTTAGACTCTGCATCACCTGTACCTCTTTCAGTCCTTTCACACTAAAGTTAGAGGGTTTCTACAGACTAACATGGCTATATCTTTGAATTCTAAAGTTAGAGGGGAACAACACTGAAGAACAGCTATAAGGTCAGCTCTTTTTAAAAGGGCAGATCATCTTGGGGCAGCACTGGGGCAGTCCCCATTTCTACTTTTTCCTCCCCTAAAGTCCACCAGTGTGGTTGAATAAAACCTAAGGCAAAGGTGGGACAAAGATATTCCTCATTATACAAAATGTTTTACATTTTCACTTTCCACCCCTGCCCCCCCCCCCCATCCCTCCAGTTGAGATTGTTTGACTTCTTTTATCAGCTCCACAGTGTGACTCAGTAGTGCTATCATCCAGTCTGGCCGAGAGCCAGAGAACTTTAAACTATCAGGAAATACAGAAGCTGGGGGGGGGATGAAGCTTTAGAAAGAGGCGCGTAGATAACAGAATAGAGATGTATTCTTTGAACCTTCAACACCATTGAAGGCTTTTCTAGTTGGGCATCCATCATACGGATGAATGAGGCTTGCCATTTTAATAAACCCTAATTGAGCCAGCACCTTACTTTGTATAATTGTATCAAAGCATGGCATTCACATTTTAATATGCAGCCTAATCAGGCAGCCTTCAGTTAAACCAAAATACATTATTTTCATGCATCCCAAACATCTACCCAAATCAGCTTCTGGTAGACCAACTTCTCAGCTCTTGATTCTTGTTTGCAAAGTGAGAAAAAAAATGCAATGGTGGATTTCACAAATTTGCTGTATAATCCAAAGTGCACTGTAGAGCAGTCTGTATATTAAATAACATTATCTACATGATGTTTTAATGTGATTCTAATTTTGTGCTTCCAGACTAAACAGAAAATTCCACAGAAGCCTTAGGGGAGAAAAAAAAGACAATGCTATTGTTTATTATAATCCAGACAAGGCCAAAGCTGGATGGGCTCTGGAAACACAGTCAAGGCAGCCCAAGAGTCTGTGAAAGTAGGGCTTGGATCAGGAATAAAAATAAGGCCAAGGGGCAGGAAAACTAGATGAGGGTCATCAAGAGTCAGCATCAAAGATCAGCCTAGGGTCCAGAACTAGTTACGGTATGTTCAAATAGCAAACAGACAAGGATAGTTCTGGAGCCAGATCATAGTCGTAACAGATTCAGGAAAAACTGCCAAAGTCTAGAGTAGACTACTGATGCCTTTCCAACAGCTTAACTTGGTCAGGAGGCCTGAAGCTATTATGGTTGAGTCACTTGAACTCTACTCCTGTCTCGATACAGATACTCCAATGTTAAGTCTTCCTGGGAGGAGGACCCTTCACTTGAGGAGACCTCTTATTTCTACGGATTAACTGAGTCCTTCTTTGAAGCTGTGCATGTCTCCTGCTGGACTCATGCTTACCCTAAACACTGCTGCTTTTGAGGAACAGGAGAAGGACCAGTATCTTCCTGGGGGCCATGAAAGGCCATGCAGGATTATGCTACGTCTGACTATGGGTGCAGCCTTGCGTACCTCCAGGGCTCCTGGGTCCACCGGAATAGTTTGCTCCTTGCTTTCCTCTTTGAAGATGCTCTCCAGTGGAGGCACAGCACTGTTTGATGTTTCTTCTTTCCCATACAATGGGAAATTCAATGCAATTTTTATGTCAATGATGGTGAGACTAAACTTTAAAGAGTAATTAGTTAAAGAGTAATTAGCCCCTCTCCCAGTAGTAATTTACTATTAGAATGGTAGTTCATGAAAGTAAGTGTCTGTTTTTACATTGCTCAAAAGTAACTGGAATATTTACTTTTACTTATTTTATGAATCTGAATGCTGCTCAGCTCTGGTACAAACCTCACTTTTCTATTATTAACTTAGGTCCAAAACATACTGCAGAAATAATCCAGTTTGAGACTGCTTTACCTGCCCTGGCTCAGTGCTAAGGAATCCTGGGAATTGTACTTTATTGTGGCCCCAGAGCTCTCTGACAGAGAAGGCTAAATGTCTCAGAAAACCAGACTTCCCTAGCATTGCAACAGGGCAGTTAAAATGGTCTCAAACAGCAGTGTGATTTGGACCTTAGTCATTGCTTCAAGATCCACAACATACCATGAGATAGCAGCACCTGCCTGAAAGATATATTCCTCTCCCACCACTTAATGGAGCCATACCCTTCAAACTACAAACAACTAACAAGTTTACAATAATAATGCAAGATAAGTACACCATTATCCTTGAAAAGGAAAATGAATAATAACTGTATATGGCCTTCTAGATGCTGTTGGACCCTCACAGTTGCCGATGCTGGTTATGACAGATGAGAACTGCAGTCCACAGCTTGAGAGCCCCATGCCCACCAATGTGTTTTACAGGTATCCAATTTATTTCCAAATGTGCAAGATGAATAGATTTTATGTGTTGGAGAAGTTTATACATGGCTGGCAATGTAAGCCCACAAAACTTACCCTTGGCATCCCAAATCCAAATCCGTACTCTGTCAGCCACATTCAAGCTGCTGCTATAAAGAGCTTCTTGCACATACACTTTTGGGTCCCATATTGGAAGAACGGTGGGTTATATGTATGTATCTCCCCCTGATAAAAGCCATGAATTACCGTGCAAAGGAATCTGCCAGATCCCTTTGCATACTGATTTTCCAGACTAACAATCTTTGAATTCTATGAATTACCCTGGTAAGTAAGCATGATTTAAAATTCAGCCAGTTGATCATTACTGCAACCTGTACCCCACCATGCACAAAGTGAAAGCAAGACTTCCCATTTGCCCATGCAGAGGCCCATGTTGATTTTGTTTTGGGATTACAAGATTTTCTACCTGACATTTGCTACTTTTCCTATCCAGACTATGTCAACAGCTTTCCTACTATGTGCTTCAGCCAAGCAAGGGAGCATTAGAAGCCAGGTTATTCATCCCTATGCCCAAATGTTTTCTTTGACTGGCAAGTGGCAACAGACCTCCAAGATGCTATTCCCATTACCATTTTCCAAATCCCAAAGTGTTTTGTGGGTACAAATATAATTTTTTTAAAAATTATGGTACAAACCCTATTGAAAACAGTGGGACTTACTTCTGAGTAGCCATGTATAGTAATGCTCTATTAATTAGGCTAAACTATGTGTGACACAATAACGGATGCCAGGTTGTAGCAATGCATGTTGGCATGAAAGAGAACTTGATCCTCCCAATTTGACAGTGTAAAAGCCAGTGATAAGTGGCTTCCATGTCAATGGGGTGATGGATCAGCTTCGAGTTTTGTCCAAAAGTTAAAGGAACTATCCAAGAGGGTGGACCCTATCTCCCCCCCCCCCATATGTTCAGTGGGACTATTGTATGAGTAGACATTCATAAGGATTGCATTGTTAGTTATGTGAAATCTCTATGAAAGCCCCTTTGTGTAGCCCATCCTTTTTATTTTTTAAAAAATAAAACCTAATAAAAATTGAACCCTAAAATGTCATGTTCGCATGCTTTTAAGAAATGCTGGCAATGAAAATCAGTATGAAAATGTTTACTGTGAGCCAAATATGTGGAGGCGTTATGAGAGAGCTGTACTTGACAAAAAATACACAAAGTGATCAGTTGCAAATGATGCTTAGTACTGTACTGACAGTTCTTTTTTGGATAAAAGGAACTGAAAAATAGATGGGTTTCTTTTTCCAGGAGAAGTATTCAATGTAAAACTAGTTAGTTATTACCATTGCTTATGGAGTAGAGCATAAAACAATCAGTGTGACCAAAATTCAAGGCAGATATATGATGACAATCCTGAGAAGGCAGGGGATGCTCTGTAGGTCTTTATAAGGGAACATTACACTTGCACAACCCCAATTCAAAGGATAGCTGCAGGAAAACTTGAGTGATGGAATGTAAACATGGAAAAGCCATGTGCCAAATTTCTTTTCTTTTTAAATCTTCTTCTATTTCTTTTCTTTTTTCTTCTTTCTATTCTGTTCTGTTCTTTTCTTCTTCTTTCTATTCTTTTCTTTTGTTAGTGGGGAGAAATCTGGGATTGTGCAATCTTCAACAGCCATGATGGTTGCATAACTTTCCCCAATGCCTTTTTGGGTCTGTACTTTGTCTGTACCAGGGCTAAAAATTTATGTTACATCCCTGGGACAGGCAAACATTCTGATTTCTATGTGTGGGTGTGAAAGCTGAATGATGAAGAAAGATGACAGGAAATAAATCAACTTATTTGAAAGGAGGTGCTGGAGAAGAGTTCTGCGGATACCATACACTGCTAAAAAGGCAAATAAATAGGTCTTAGAGCAAGAAGCAGAAATGATTAAACCAAGAATGTTATACTTTGGACATATCATGAGCTGATGTGGCACACTAGAAAAGACATAGTAAAGTGGAAGGCAAGTACTACAGCTGGATGATATAGAGACCTTATTGCATGAGAAAAGTATGCTGAAAAAGAGCTGAAGAATAGAGACTTTTTTCTGTACATCTCTGCATGCTGTTGTAGCACTACTGTTCTCCTTCCTGAGAGCAATGGTTGTAAAAGTGTGCCCCTTGTCATGCTGGAAAAATCCGTTCGGCAAAAAGGCATGCTTTTATGACCGTCTCTTTCTAGAAGGAGAACAAAAGTGCTACGACAGCATGTGAGAAGCAGAGAAAGCTGCTACTCTCTTGCTCTGTTTTGGCTTTCTTTTCTCATGTGAGAAATCAAGCTCTTAATCAAGGAAGTCACAGCTGCCCTAAGTTTGCAAGACCTGGGCAGGGCAACTGATGATCAGGGATCTTGGAGGTCTTTTATTTATGGAGATGTCATAAATCAACATCAACTCGATGGTAAATAAGAGCAATGGCCAAGCATGGGTTATCCTCAAAACAAAAGCATAATGTCTTTCTTTGTTAAACATGCACAGGACTGAGAAAACAGCACAGAAGAAACCTTTGCTATAGCTACAAGATTTAAAGGCATTAGACAATCACTGTACAGTACAATTGAATTTTAAAATTACACACCACCACCAGACCTTTATGTTACTATGTTTAGTGTTTTGCTTGTATGGGGATACTAATGAGCTTATAATCTCATTATTTCATTTGGTGATTTTTATGATAGGGCAGTGATGGTGAACCTTTTAGAGGCCGAGTGCCCAAACTGCAACCCAAAACCCACTTATGTATTGCAAAATGCTATGTCCTTCTGGCTTTCTAGTAACAAACTCTGGCAAACTCTGGGCTGGAGTGATGGCACATGTGCCCACAGAGAGGGCTCTGAGTGCCACCTCTGGCACGCGTGTCACAGGTTCGCCATCACTGTGATAGGGTTTCTGATCTAGGGGTTTTGTGGAGGGGAAAAGAAAAACATTCACTAGAACATAGCATAAATAACTGTGGGTGGAGTAACAGCAATAATAATAATAATAATAATAATAATAATAATAATAATAATAATAAGTATCCCACATTTGTTGAGGTACTGAAGTCCTCTGGCTGAAAAGTCTAAATGCCTTTTCCAAAACTACAAATCCCTAAGATGCAGCCATAGCAGTTAAAGTGGAAGCATAGTGCTATAATTGTGTAGTGTGAAAGCAGTGGACTTTGCTTCTCTGTTGCAGCCTTTAAGCTACACCTCCAACTTAGATTTAGTTGTATAGTTGTAAATGAACACAAACATTACAAAACCCCCAGTAAGTTTTCATTTACCTTCTAACTTCCAAAAGGATCAAACTTGGGTAAGTAGTACACCGAGCCTTAGCTCAGTGGTATATTCGATCCCCATGATCTCTAAATAGGATAGGAAAGGATCCTAATCAAACTCCTGACAACACTGGACTGGATGGGTCAATGATGTGACTCACTAAAAGGTGGTTTCCTATGTTCCCGGTTTCTCACTACTGACAGGAGAGACCTTAACATAATAATAAAGCCTTGAGACATAACCCATCCCTGAGTAAGTCAGTGAAGGTCTATGCACTCACACACCAAAGCTTAGAAAAGTCACTTTTCTGCCACCTCTGGCTGGGGAATACTGGGAATTGCTGTCTAAAAGTCAAACTTTTCCAAGCTGTGGTTGCACCCTCTTTTTTGATACAGACACAAAGATATGTCACCACCTTGCCATGTGTGTTTGTGTGAATGAAAGAAAGAAAGAGAGAGAACCTGAACATAGCAGCAACTGAAGTCTTGCTCATCTTCCTTGTTTTGCTTCAGTTCTTTCTGATGACTCAGGTACATTTATGGACATCCTTTTCAGCTGGCTGATTTCTAAAGGCAGACATGCTGAATGCCTTAAAGAGTCACTTCAATACAATTTGGTTGGCAAGAAAGGCATAGAAAATGCTGCCACATTGCACCAGTTACAACCACCCACCCACCCAGGAAGTCTCAACAGAAGGAAGATGTCCTTGGCTGAGATGCAGAAGTCACAGATTTGCACAGAAGCCAGGTTGCTTGTTTATGAATTGGTGGCAAAGGGGGAATATTCCTTTCTTTTCCACTTCTTATTGCACCCTTGTTCTATCCCACCTCCCCGCTAAGCCATACCACAGATAACAATGTAGATATGTACCTGGGAATTACTTCGTTCACAGAAAATTTAGTACCAGAAGCAGAAATAATATGGAAAAATAGGGATAGATTCCTATGGTACATAAAAAAGAGGAGCAGTTTAACATCTTTCAGCTAACGTTTTATTCAACACAAATAATATACAGATGTGAAACCAAAAAACTAGGGCAGGTAAACCTTGCATAAGTAAAGAAAGCACATTGAACCTTCCAGAGACAACCTAAGGGCTCCTTCCAAAATGCATCCATGATGACTTCGACTTTCAGCAGGCTCCAGTTTTCTTGTGATTTCCACGTATTAGGCCAACCTTGGGCTGCATCTGCATAGAAAAAAATAATGCAGTTTGACACCGCTTTAACTGTCCTGGCTCCATGCTATAAAATCCTGGAATTTGTAGTGTGTTGTGGCCCCAGAGCTCTCTGATGGAGAAGGCTAAAAAGCTCACAAAACTACAAACCCCAGAATTCCATCACATTGTGCCATGGCAGTTAAAACAGTGTCAAACTGCATTATTTCTGCAGTGCAGATGCAGCCTTAGAATTCTATGCTCTCCCCCCTCCTTTTAACATGCTGGGGATGGCCGGTGAAGTTGGCTTAGCTGTTTTCCCCCTTTTGCTCTGTTTTACTTATACATGCATGTTTAGTAAAGGACTCTGGCGGCAGCTGTCATTTACCTTGCCTATTGTTGGCAGGCACACATAGCTACAGTAGGATTGGCTACATTACAATCCCATTCCTTTCAGGCTTTATTGTTTACTGCTCAAGCATTCTTTCCTAGCACAAACCTTATTGCTTACATACTGCTGCAACTTGACAGACCTCATTCATCATCGTCCCAATGAAGATGCTGCTAAAACACTATCGGAGATGCGGATTGTTACGGTTCTTTTAAAAAACGCTAAGGGATTCCGTGCCAAATGCATTGGTTTAAATGGGCGTTTTGGCCCCCTTGCAAACTGTACAATCAATACAAGTCTGAACGACAGAGACATAACCCGGTTTTCAAACCAGGTTATTTTGTAGAGTGAATGAGCCCTCTGACTGAGAAGCTAAATCCCTCTCCCTACACTGCAAATCACAGGCTTCCATAGGATGTTGTCATAGTGGTTAAAGTGTAATCATAGTACTATATTTGCAGTGTGAAAGGACCCTGGGGGTCTTGGATGTCTTTCATCCATGGGACTGCAATACATCAAAGCTGACTTGATGATAATTAACAACAATAAAATTTAGGTCCCAACCTTTTGCCTGTGGTCTTGCCCATCACAGGAATGTGGCCCCCAATAGCTCTCTGAAACTAAACTCTGTCCTCAGGCTGAAAGGAATTCCCCACCTTTGATGTAGCAGGTAGAGCTGTCGATTTGGAGCGGGGAAATAAACTTTAGAATCAAGCCAAAGATCCTGGTGAGTTAAACATGGTGGCTTCTGAATATATAAACATAAGGAGAGGATATGAAATGGAGTGGGAAGAGTTCAGAACACACCTACTGCAGCCCTCAAAAGGTGTTGGCTAGGATCATCTGCATTGCAAGCACCTGCCCAAGGTAATTTGCTGCCTGAAGCAAAAGCCAAGTGGTGATGCCTCCCCACCTCCCTTGAGGGCCAACATGTTAAAATTTGCTGCATCACTCAGATATTGTTTATTGGCTCCATTTATCCTCCCCTCATTATGCCGCCTGAAGCAGATTGTTCCACTTGGTTTTATGGTGAGACCGGCCTTAGCAAGCATTGCAGTAACGCCAATAAGGCCAATGTTTATGACCCTCCACTGGAGGCCTGCCTCTATCATCTCACACAAATGCTTAAAAGTCTTCTAAATCCTGGGGTCATGAGTATGAACATCCATGAGTTATGGAAGACTTTCAGATTGCTACAACACAGCAGACACGCTATGATATTGCTTATGGTGACTATAAAACCATAAGGAAATCTCAGCTGTATGGCACACTCCCAAATGGCAATGTCCCCATTGACTGATGCCTGGAATAATCAGAAGCAATGTGAATTTACATTCATCCAAAAGTGTAAACTCTGGATCTCAGGATTTGCCAAGCTTTACAACAGGCACATTTACTAGGGGTTTGTTCAAACAAGGTTTTGTTCCACAGGGGTAGTTTAGCACATATACTCACACTGCCTCAACTTGGTAGAGAAAGTCCTAGCTAATTCTTGGTTGTCCCACTTTTTCAGCAACTTTTAAAATGTCCCAGTTTCTCTCTCTCCCTTCTACTTTTGCCCTTTGTCTTCAGTTTACTTTAGTTGCTGCAAACTATGGTTTGTACTCAATTAACTCACCAAAAATAGAGGACAGGAAATCCCGAAGTTAAAAATTGGTGCGATTTTGCCGCTTTTTGTATGGGTTAATGTCATGTTACTGCTTAATTTCCATGACATATCTGAAAACAACCCCATTCTTGCAGGATTTCCCCAAGTTTAAATCCCGTTTATGCACAGGATTTGGGCGCTTTGCTTCTGATGTGATAAACTCCTAAACTAAGACTGTCACAGTCGGACATCCGTATCCGTGGGCTTGCCATCTGCAGATCTGAGCATCTGCAGATGGCAAGCCCTGTTGTCCCCAATGGCCATAAAGGAGAATGGGACTTGAGGTCCCACTTTTTTGTATCCATGGGAGGGGGGCTGGAACAGATGCCCTGCAGATATTGAGGTCCGACTGTACTTTGGCCATATCATGAGAAGGCATTACTAACTAGAAAAGACAATAATGCTGGTAAGGTAGAAGGCAGCAGGAAAAGAAAAAGACCACATTCCAAATGGATGGACTCAGTCAGGGAAGCCACAACCCTGACTCTGTAAGACCAGAGGAGGGCTGCTAAGGATTGAGGGAATTGGAGGTCTCTCATTCATGGGGTAGCCATAAACTGACGTTTACTTGTTGGCAGTTATCAACAACAAACTTTGAGAGCACCCTTTGGCAGTGCTTTCCAGACTTCTGATTTTGTGGCATTCTGTGTGGCATTGACGATGAGTTAAAACAAACATGCTGTATCACCAGGAGCAAGGCAAAGTGATTTTGACAACTTAATGAGTTAGAATGTGCACCCCACCCTTCCCAGATAGTTTCCCATCCCAGGTACAGACCTGCATACCTCCAGAGTGGATGGGAAAGTATACAAAAACAGCACTCTGGCAGCAAACCAGACTGTCTGCAATTGCAGGGCTGTAACCTTAAACTTCCACAATTTCAATAATTTAAAGATGAATACCAGACAAAGCCTGCATGATGTAGTGGTTTGAACATTAGACTATGGAGTTTATCACATGAAGGAGATCAGGAGTTTATCTCATGAATATACCGGGAAAATAGCAAAACAATTTCACAAGACATCACACAAAACCCGCCATTAAAGTGGTTACTAAGAAGCATTAATGGACATCTTTTTACTTTCAGGATTTCAGTGACAATTCATTTCAGATTATCACTTCATTTGCGGAATTGCGTGTGATCATCATTCGCGCAATTACTCGCCATTTTTGCTTTATTTGTAATCCAAAGGTCAAACTACTACACCACGCAGCCTCTAATCCTTTCCGTGCATGTGCATCTTGTATGCTGCAAGACCCACCTTTGGTGCAGCTAGAGCTGTGGGTGAAAAATCCTTCTCAACACTAAGTGTGCTGACTCATAGAGTCCTTCATCAGAGAAAAGGTGTTTAGTGTAGAAAATGTGTACAGTGTTTAGTGTGTCATTGGAGAAAAAACACATTTAGTAATCTTGGCTTTTGAAAGTAACACACTTGAAGGCACTTTTAAGTGAACAGTTTCTGCAAATTTGTAGAGAAATCATGATACATTAGACCTGGGCCATGCTGCCATTCTACAGAAGCCTGGGGTTTGTAGTTTTGTGAGGCACCAGCACTCTTTGGGAGAGGAGGCTAAAGACCTGTAAAACTACAAATCCCAGGAATCCACAGGATGGTGCTACACCATTTAAAGTGGTGTCAAACTGCATTATTTCTACAGTGCAGATTAGACCAGAGTTATTGGAAAGTGGTGGTCAAGCTTCATGGGCTGCTAAAGCTTTTTCTAGAGTCAGCTTCCCCAAGGTAGCTCTCTCCAGATGCGCTGGACTACAACTCCCATCAGAGCAAGACTCAGAGATTATGGATACCGTAGTCCAACACACTTTAGAAAGCAGCACCTTGAGGAAAACTATGCTGAAAAATATGCTTCGGATCACTCCTTTTAGGCTCAGAGGGCTTCCTTCTTCAGCAAACAGACAAGTGCACAGAGAGTGCAACCAAGGCATAAAGGGCAGAGCTTGTGAATCCTGCAACAATTAGAAACACTCATAGAAATGTAACTGCATGCTTCTTAGCTGTGCTCCAAATGGAGGACATTTTGAAAGTCCTCCTGATGGTTGAAAATGTAGGACATGTCCTGGAAAAGGAGGATACCTTGTTAACCCCGGGGGGGCAAGGCACCACTAAATGGAGGACATTCAAGCAAAATTTAGGATATGACCAAAGCAAAGCTGGATACACTCATAGAAATGTGAATTCATACTTCTTAGCCACACTCAAAATGTAGGACATTTTGAAAGTCCTCCTGGAGGTTGCAAATATAGGATTTGTCCTGGAAAAGGAGGATACTTGGTCACCCCTCGAGGAGAAGGGACCACAAAATGGAGGACATGACCAAAGCAAAGCTAGAAACACTCGTAGAAATGTGAATTCGTGCTTCTTACCAACACTCAAAATGTAGGACATTTTGAAAGTCCTCCTGAAGGTTTAAAATGTAGGATGAGTCCTAGAAAAAGAGGACGTCATGTCAGCCCTGAGGACAAGGCACCACAAAAAGTAGGACATGACCAAAGCAAAGCTAGAAACACTCATAAAATGTAAATGCATGATTCTTAGCCATGCTCAGAAGGGAGGACGTTTTGCAACGCCTCCTTGACAGAAGGTTGAAAATGTAGGGCACGTCCTGGGAAAGGAGGACGCCTGGCTACCCTTTGGCTGCCTTCTGAAGAGTGAAAGTTGCCTTTGGGGATTGTGCACTTCCTGCTCAGCTGCCTCTCCTCCTCGATTGCGAGGAAAACAACACACACACACAACCAGACCAGGCTGTGCACCTCCCTCCCAAGGCTGGCTTTCCTCCCTTCCCCTCCTTCTCTTTTTTTTGCCTTCCTGATCAGCAGCTGCTGTCAGAACGAAGCTCTTTGCAAAAAGCCTGAAAGAGGAACCCTGGCTGAGCGCTCTCTCTTTCTTTTTCTCTCCTTCATTCCTTCTTTCTTCCTCTCTTTTTCTTCTCTTCCTTTACAGCTTGGGAAAGGCAGCCTTCCTTGGCTGGGGGAGTATTCTGTTTTGCAGCAGGGAGAGGGCACCAGATTGCCAAGCCCAATTGCCTTGCCTCTGCTCCCTGCCTCCTCCTCTTGCCTGGCAGTAAGGAGACCAACTTTGGGCACCCGATCAAAAAAGTGACGCTGCAGAAGGTGGTGGGGGAAAGGCTTGGTCTCTCTTTGGAGAAGGTTTTGCCCTCCTGGTTGCCCTTCCCGATCTTCTATGCCCCTTTTGGTTTTCTCCTTTCAGGCAGGCTGACCGAAGAGAGGAGATGCCCACCTGGCACCTTTGACCCTCACCTGGCCTCTTGGGCTCTTGCTGAAGTGGCCAAGGGATCTCTCTGCTCTTGCACCACAAAGGCTGGCCACCAGGACTTGCAGGACTCCAGACCATGAGTGGAAGAGGCTTCCTGACCTTCTTCTCCGACCCATCCCTTGCCCTTGGGAGGCATCAAACTTTCACCTTCTACTGACATCCATCTCCTTTTTCCCTCTGGGCGACTGGAGGCTCTGCAGTTCAAAGGACCCACAGAAAGGTTTTGCACCAGAGACAACCTTGCCGGACAGGTTTCCAGTCTCTGGTCACAGAGGTGGACAGGTTGGGGTGGCACCAAAGAGATGGGCAGCACTGCCATGGACACCAAAAAGAAGAAAGATGCTTCTTCCAGCAGCAGCAGCAAGAAAAGTTGCAGCCAGAAGAAGCGCATGTTGCGAGTCCACATCCCGGTAAGTGTGCCTGTTACTTTATCACACCCTTTTTTCCTCCTGTCCATGTTTAACTTGAAATCCATCATGGCCTAGTGTGGTTGGAATACTGGACTACGACTCTGGAGACCAGGGTTCAGATCCTGGCTTGGCAGTGGAAACCCATTGGGTGACCTTGGGCAAGTCACACACGCTCTTGGCCTCAAAAGGATGGCATTGGCAAACCCTCTCTGAAGAAATTTGCTAAGAAACCCCAGTGATAGGCTTGCCTTAGGTCACCATAAGTTGAAAATGACTTGAAGGCATACAACTGCAACAACCACAATGTTTAGCTTTGTCCTTAGATTCACTCAGTGTAGTGGATCCTCCTTTCTTTGAGGTCTTTAAGCAAAGGCTGGATGGCAATCTATCGGGTGTGCTTTGACTTTGAGTTCCTCCATGGCAGGGGGTTGGACTGGATGGCACTTGTTGTCTCTTCTAACTCTATGATTCTATGATTCTGTGATTCCTTCCATGTGTGTGTGTTGTTGTTGTTGTCTGCCTTCAAGTCCTTTCTGATTTATGGCACCCTTGAGAGCCAGGGTGGCATAGTGGTTTGAGTGCTGGACTACAACTCTGAAGAGCAGGGTTTGATTCTCAGCTTGGCCATGAAACCGACTGGGTGACCTTGGGCAAGTCACACCCTCTCAGCCTCGGCAGAAGAAAATGACAAACCTCCTCTGAACAAATCTTGCCAAGAAAACCCTATAATAGTGTTGCTGTAAATTGGAAACTACTCCAAGGCACACAACAGCAGCAACATCAACAACAAGGAGAACCTATCCCTTCTTGGCAAGTTTCTTCCAAAGGGGTTAGCCATTGAGGCTGAGAGACTGACTTGCCCAAGGTGACCCAGTGAGTTTTTGTGTGTGTGTGTGTGTGTGTGGTGGTGAGGGAATTTGAACCCTACTCTCTAGAGTCATAATCCAACACTCAAATCACAACACCACACCCCCTTTTTGGCCAGCTGGTAGCAAGTCTGTGATGCTTTTCCTCCATACCATCATGAACACACCCTGTCTTGTCAGATTTCAGATGCTAAGCAGGGTCAGGCCTGGTTAACATGGGAAATACCAGGGTGAGGAAATAATCTTGACCATAACCTGAAGAGGCATTGTTGACAGTCAGGATGAGATGGACCAATGGTTTGTTATTGTGTGTGTTCAAGTCGTTCCCAACTTATGGTGACCATAAAGTGACGCTGTTACCGTTTCATTAGCAAGTTTCTTCAGAGGGGGCTTGCCATGGACATCTCTGAGGATGAGAGAATGTGACTTATCCAAGGTCACCCAGTGGTCTTACATGGCCAAGCCAGGATTTGAACCCTGGTTTCCAGAGTTGTCCAACCACTACGCCATGCTGGCTCATGTATGACTGTGTAAAAATCAGTTTTCTGTGTTAATGGGAAAACAACCTCCTTCATCCCCACCTGCACAACCCTCCCTTCCCTGTTCCCTTTGCCATGTGAACTCTTGTCTTTTTTTGCAGTAACAGGTGGGGATTGGGTCAAGATAGACATGTGCAAATAGCCTGTCATTTAGCAGCCAGAATCGGGAATGAGGATTTGTTGGTGGGTAGCGGTGATGACAGGAGGTGGAGAATAGCGTGAGAGCAAAGGGGACAGCTACAATTTTGGCAAGGGTGTTTTCCTTGAGCAGGATTAACATGCAGCACAATTCTGCATTTATGCTGTGTTTACTCAGAAGTAGGCACCTTGGAGTCAAGTGAGGCCTACATGCTGGTCAGCGGGTGGAGGATTGTGGTCTTGTAGGCGTGCTCAGTTTGAGATCTGTGATGCTTAACCCAAATGAGATGTTTGACAGATACTGTAAAAACATGCACATGCCTCAACCAGTTCCTAATCTGAATGCAAAACCTACGCTGCAGTGATGAAAGATTAAAATACAGTACCTCTTTTGAGTCTTCTAATCATTACTAAGAATGAGCTCATGTTTATAGATGCAATGAGGGTTTGGCCAACACATTTTGCTGCTGGAGGTGAAGAACAAGATGGTACTTTCCTCCTTGGCATGGATAGAACCCAACTGGACTGGCATTTGAACCTTATTTGAATACTTGAAATAGCACACAGTCCTCCCTATATGTTTCAGACAATGGATTAGCTCGTGGGATGTGGAGAAAGAGAGAGAATTAGGAGTTTATCAGACAAGGGAAATTGGAAGTATAATCCAATGGCAATACGAACGCAAACATGGGGTTTAATGTTATTACGTGATAGACTACCACACACAATTTCGGACAATGGCAAGCTATTTTCGGGCAATGGGAAGTCAGTTTGAATGCAATTCAAATTCATGTAAATTTGCTGAACTAGCGAATTCACATGAATGCGTTCTGGCCCCACTTTCTTTTCATTCGAAATTAAGAGAAAATCCTCCCGTGTGATAAACTCCTTAGTGTGGTGTAGTGGTTTGAGTGTTGTACTACAACTCTGGAGACCAGGATTTGATTCCCAGCTTGACCATGAAACCCACTGGGTGATCCTGGGCAAGTCACATGCTTTTAGCCTCAGGGGAAGGCAATGGCAAACCTCCTCTGAGTCTGAACAAATCTTGCCAAGGAAACCCCATTAGGGTCGTCATAAGTTGAAAGGACTTAAAAGCACCCAACAACAAAGACATCAACAGCAATAGCTGGCATGATCTTTAAAATAGCTTTTTTTTCCGGGGGTGGGTGGAGTTGAAAACAATCCTAAAATCTAGCAAGATTTTGTCTTGGAAAGTAAACCTGAAGAAATCCTAATGTGCAGAGCCTGGAGAATGTTAAAGGGCTCTTGAAAGACTTAGAATCTTCTGTGCATTTGGTGAATAGATGAAAGAGAGGCTGTGTTTCTCTCTCACAAACAACTACTGGGTTAGTACACAATGAGTTCTTGTAGCACCTTTTGAGGCTAACAAGAGAAAGAACTCTGTAGCACAAATGTTCTGCATTTGCTGCATCTTATGAAGGGAGATCCAGTCTATGAAAGCTCATGCTACAAACTTGTTTCACTTGGTCTCAAAGGTGCTACAAGATCCCTTTGCCTACTGAGCCAGACTACCATGGCTTAGCCAGCTAGGAAAAGAAAGCATTGCCTTGTGTTGTGCTCCAGGACACAATTTCCCAGAGTTCAGGCTTTCTTACCAAGTGCACCAGTGGTATCATGACACATTGGCCTGTTACAGACTGCCAAAATAAAGCTGCTTCAGGTCTCTTTGGAGGTACAGTATGTTGTTTAAATGATGCATGCATCCGAAGAATCCGGAAGCTGCACCAAAGCTGCCCTCCAGTGCTTAGGAATGGAGTGTGGCTTTGGCGCAACCTCCGGACTCGTAGGACCCATGCATCATTTAAATAGCATACCTCCGAAGAGACCCGAAGCAGCTTTATTTTGGCAGTCTGTAACAGGCCATTGTCTCATATTTGGCTTGCTGTCCTGAATAAGCAAAAAGAGATAAAATCCATGTTTGTTGTTATTGTTGTTGTGCCTTCAAGTCATTTCCACTTTATAGTGAACTTAAGGTGGAGTTTTCTTGGCAAGTTTTTTCAGAGGGGTTCCCCACCCCCCCCATTGCCATCCTCGGAGGCCTAGAGAGTGTGACTCTCCCAAGGAAACCCAGTGGGTTTCATGGCAGAGCGGGGATTCAAACCTTGGTCTCCAGAGTCATAATCCAATGCTCAAACCACTATTATTATTATTAACCTTTATTTATATAGCGCTGTAAATTTACACAGCGCTGTACATACAATCTTTTAGTTAGACGGTTCCCTGCCCTCAGGCTTACAATCTAAGAAGATACGACACAAAAGGAGAAGGGAGTGGTGATGGGGAATGGGATCAGGTCCAGCAGTTCACTACATCATGTTCCAAAGAAAGTGACCCAAAATGAAAAAGTAGTGAGTGGAGACAGAGTTTACCAATTGTTACTAATATTACAGAAAGGAGATTCAAGAATAAACATGTATTTGAAATGACACAGGGAAGAAGATTTACCTATAACCAGAGGTTAAGGATTCCTTGCAAGATACCTAGGAAGAAATCAAACCTGGCATTAGAGACCATGCTCCCAGATGGAAGGGGCTATTGGTTGGATTCTGGATGTTCTGTAGTGTAAGTTGTATGATGGTCGTAAGGAAGTACTGAAGTGCCAGCATTTCAGGTGATATGTGCAGCCAAATAGCAGATCCTGATCTGAGCAGCTGTTTGCCCATACAAAATGCTTGACTTCCTTGCAGTCCTTTCTGCATGGTTGAAAATATGTGGCTGATCCACAATATGACAGTTGAATGGAGCCTTGTTTACATATGCAAAAGGATGAGAATCCAAGGGTTGCACTAGACACCCAAAGGGCCACAAGATTCCCACTGCTGCCTTCAGTGGTCAAATGGCCTTCAGACTGAAAGTAATAGTCTTATAGTATTAGTAACAGCCCTATAGTCGTATAGTATTTTTAAAGTTCTATTCCATGCAACACAAAACTTGTAGCTTGAAATGAATGAAAGCAAAGAGAGAGTGTGAATCCATCCAAGTAAGACTATAATTAGTAGGTTTGCAGACATGTTAAAGTATGCAAGCAGAAATTTCTGAACACTTGCTGAACTGTTCTTTGAGGTCTTTGGGTATGGGTAACTCTACAAACATTTTTTCAGAACTGATTGTTGTTGTTGTGTGTCTTGAAGTAATTTCCGACTTATGACAACTCTAAGGTGAACCTATCATGGAGTTTTCTTGATAAGATTTTTCCCGAGGGGGGTTGCCTTTGCCTTCCTCTGAGACTGAGACTGTGTGACTTGCCTGAGGGCACCCAGTGGGCTTCCATGGCTGAGCCGAGATTTGAACCCTGGTCTGCAGATTAATAGTCCAACATTCAAACCACAATATCACAATAGCTCTCCCATAGAACTGATACTGCTTATCAACATTTTAGTTTAGAGCTGTTTTCTCTGTCATTGTCCCTCCCCCCTCAATTTTTGTGTGTGTACAATTTTAATACTATTTTCCTTCTCTGGTATTCAAACATTGCATTCGTATGTAATGAAAAAAGTATTACCAGGAAATATACAGAATTTGATGGCGAGGATAACGTAATAATGTGCTTTCCTCCCAGTTATTATGTGAACTCTGGGCAATAAAAACTGTTCCGTCCACACATTTGAGTGGGAACAACTTATGTACCTTAACCTGTCACCATATAAACAAGATCACAGTCTGACTTTATATCAATCAATTCAGTGCTATTGCCCTTTACATTTATAAACTTACTTGCCAACACAGATTAGAAAACCTCCCCTGTGTAAATATGCATTGCAGAGGTGTGGAGGAAGAAAATATTAACACTTCCTTTACTATCCTTGCATTATTCTAATTATAAATTGCTCTCTGATATTAGGAACTTTGGAAGCTGAGCTTGGAAGAAGTGTTACTTGTTGGAATACAGCTTCCAGAATCTCTCAGCCAATATTGGGGGGGGGGTTGGGGTTTGTACCCCAAAAAGGTGACTTTTCCAAGCTGCTTTAGAGAAGAGAGTCTCTTGGAATTTGAAGGTCATAATTTAAAATCTGAGCGGCCTTGCTATTTTGGTTTGATAAAGTAAAGGCACATGCTGAATTTAAAAATCGTTCTGAATTTAAAAATCTTCTGCAAACAAAACGTGCATTCTAGTCTATTAAAATTTAATATATATTAAATGATTGTGTGTGGGAACTCTTAGTGATTAACAGAGTCTTTGAAGCCCCATATAGGCTGTAAGCCCAACCATTTTGATCAGGAACTAAAGCTATTTGCAATCTACATGACTGTACCAAGCAGCATCCTTAAATACCATGGGATTTGCTTCTGAGTAAACATCCATAGATTGCATTGTAAATCACAGTAAAAGTCAAAGGGAGTCACTTCTGAGTTAAACCTGTTCACAGTTGATCTCCATGTTCCTGGGAAAATAGCTTCCATTTTGTGAGCATGTGGTCAGGTGTGCGCAAGCATCTGAGGTAGAGTTAGGATGTCCTTTTGAGGTAGGCTGCTGACAGACCGGAGCAGTAATTATGATATTGTGAAATTGTGGTGTTGTGAAAAACCACTGGCCTGTCCATGTGCTTCCTGTCACTGAACAACAAAATGATTTTATAGAAGAGGAGATGTTCTTCTTCTTCTGGTGAAAGCATACTCATGTGGGCAGGGTATTTTGTGCCAAAGCAAAAATGATGCTTTTTCCTTCAAATGTAGGAATTCAGTGGTGTGCAGAAGATATGTTGTTACTCTGTGTGTACAATAGGCAAGTTGACGGAAGGACATGCATTTAAGTGTTTGGGATCTAATGTGTTTATCTAATCTGCACATGTACATGATTTTAACTCTGTGAACATTTTTTAAGTTGCTCTACAGCTTAATATTTTTTAAAAAATATAAATTACCTTTTAGTATTTTAATATTTTAAATTTTAGAAACATGAAGGTATTGTCTGATGCCCAGAGATCTATGGATATAAGATGGGGGATAACTATTTGAATAAATATAACAACAACAACAGCAACAACAACAATAATAATGGCAGCAGTTACATATCACAGGGAGGAAACATAGGGGCTGTCTATATGGGTGGCTCAATGCCACCCCTTTGAGCCCCGGATGGAGGCCGCAGCAACTACATGCCACGGCCTCCAGAAGGAGCAAAAAGAAGATCTGAAAGGGGGCTTCTTTTTGCGTCTCGGAAGGGCATCATAAGTACCATGGCATGGCATCATGACATCCCTTCTGTGAAGCACTGTTTGGGCGCTACGCCTGGCGTGTGTCATCATGGCACACTGTGTAGATGGGAGCGCGCCATAATGGCGGCGGGGTGGCACGATAGGGGCTTTGAGCATGCGAATGCTCAGCCCTCACCATGCGTACAGGCCTGCACAAAGTACAGGTCTATACAGCCCCTTAGAATCATAGAACTGGAAAAGATCACAAGGGCCATCCAGTCCAACCCCCTGCCATACATGAAAACACAATCAAAGCACCCATGACAGATGGCCCTCCACCTCTGTTTAAAAACCTCCAAAGATGGAGACTCCACCACCCTCCGAGGCAGCATATCCCACTGTCAAAATAGCTCTTACTGTCAGGAAGTTCTTCCTAATGTTGCAGTGGAATCTCTTTTTCGGTAGCTTGCATCCATTGTTCCATGTCCTGTTCTCTAGAGCAGCAGAAAACAAGCTTGCTCCTCCATCCTCAATGTGACATCCCTTCAAATACTTAAACAGGGCTATCATATCACCTCTTAACCTTCTCTTCTCCAGCCTAAACATCCCCAGCTCCCCAAGTCTCTCCTCACAGGGCATGGTTTCCAGACCCTCGCCATTTTGTCACCCTCCTCTGGACATGCTCCAAATTGTCAACATCCAGATGTCTTCTGCTTGCAAGTCTCATCTGCTGTCATCATTTGTAGTGCTGGTTGACTGAAACTAATAAATTTTCCAGTCTAACCGCATCTGGAGGGAGATCCTCACCTGCTCTTTGCCTGTCATGGAACATGCTGGTTGGGGGATTCTGGGAATTATAGTCCAAAGAGTATATTGTTGAATGACTGCATGTTTCAGAAGTACAGGGCACTCTGGATACTGCTGCTGGTCATATATCTGTGTTTCTTATCTTATTTGGTTCACTAGCTGAAACAACTCAGGTGCCACACAAACTATGGCCTGATACAGACAGCCAAAATAAAGCTGCTTCGAGTCACTTTGGAGGTATGGTGTTTCAATGATACATGCATCCTAAGAGTCCAGAAGCCACACCAAATCCACCCTCCAGTCCTAAAGACTGGAGTGAAGCTTTGGTGCAGCTTCCAGACTCTTAGGACGCATGCATCATTGAAGCACCATACCTCCAAAGTGACCCGAAGCAGCTTTATTTTGGCAGTCTGTATAGGGACTCCAGTTCCCAGAATTCCATAGCATGGAGCTAGGGCAGCTAAAGTGATGTCAAACCAGATTATTTCTGCAGTGTGGATGCGGCCTGTCCCCTTCAAGCCCATCCCTATCACTACAAAAGACGGCTCCCCGTATCGCCAGGCAAGCCGATTTGCCGATGCGGCGGCAAAGAACTACAGGCCCCAGAGTGCTCTGGGGCCTGCCCCGGCTCCCTATTGGTGCGCGGGGCGGAAGGGGCTGTCCTTCCGCCCCGCGACGCTCTGGGAGCCGGGCTCTGTGGTCGGAGCTCCCGGTCCTCCAGGGCAGCCCATTGGCTGGGTTGCCTTGGAGGAGGAGCTCCGTAGCCACACGTTGGAGGGGCGGGGCTTAGACCTATATAAGGCCGCGTTGTCGGCCCCGTCCCTCAGTTGGCGCTTGGCTCTGCACGGTGCAGAGCCAAGATAGGAAGGGACAAAGACCGGGAATCTTCCCCGCCCACCCACCGCTTTCTCGTGGGTTTTTTCTGTCACAACTTTGGGTGGCAGCATAGGCCAGGATCTGCACGGTGTGATACCAGGGATAGGGAGCTCTGGTTTGGGAGTCACAAGGTACCCGGGGGCGAATAGGGCAGGCGTATGGCCATTGCGGGGGCCATACATGGGAGCGCCTCCCGGTGACTAGGGGCTTAGTGAATATGTGAACGCATGACATGGTTTGCGGTCAAGGTTGTGTTCCTTAGCCCCTAGGTCATCCCATGCGCCTGGTGGGTGCCAGGTTTTGAATCAGACAACATCGGGTTGTTCGATTCCGCAGATCCTGACCTCATGCTTTGTGCCAACCCTTACCAATTGCTTGCTAATAAAGTTGTGGCCTTTTCTTCCAATATGTTGTTGTGTGGTTATTTGCTGGAGCCTCTGAGGCAATGCCTACCATGATCTCTAGACTAAAGCATAAAGCATGTGTTCTCAATGGCTATAATGTTTATAATTATTTTTTCATGGAAACTTGGCAGAGCTGAGGCTCGGACTTCCCATTTATTGGAGTGGGTTGTAAGACCTCTGTGTTCTGGGGTGGCTTTTAGTAGCCAGGATTAAGCTTGTTCTGGAAAGGTTTAACTAGGATTTTAATTGAGTCAGTATTAATTCTGTGTGTGCTTGTTTTAGATGGGATTAATAAATGCCCATCAAATTTGACTGGCAGAGAAGACGGAGTCTGCAGATGTTGCAGACTTCCTCCTGTCCTGCCTCAAACATCTCATCTCCTTTTTCTCTTGGAAATTGGAAACCCAGGAATTGGTGCCTCACTTCTAGGGCAAATTGTAGAGCTTGGAGCAGGGGCAAAGGAAGGAAATGTTTTTTTAGGAGCACAGCTTCTAGAATCTATGCCAGAAGGGGCTGATTCATGGAGTTGTTAAAAAATTAAATTTTTCAAGTTGTGCTTCGAGTGCACCTTTTGTGGGAGTATGCATACTGTAGTGTGGCACTGGATGGGCAGGATGAGAATGATGTAAATGTTGTCTAATACCCAGGCGCTGTCTGCTGAGGATCATGGAAGCTGTAATTCAACATGTGTTGAGGATGCCACCCTGGAACCAAGTAATTCAACATAATCAATGTCTGGAAGCCTCCCCCAGTAGTTTCTCTCTCTGTGTGAAACTGCTTTGTTTTTCTGCAATGAGACAGTGTTTAAATCGATTGTAAAAATTCTAGCTTCAAACCTTTATTGCGGTGTATCTCTGTGTTTGTTGGAATCTCTGTCTCAAGAAAAACTTCAGTTTTAAACTAAAGACATTAACAATATTTAAGGGCTTTCTATTTATTTTTTATTTTTTTTAGAAAGAGAGAATTCCCAAGAAACACATAAATAAACCAAGGTAAGAAGTTTGAGCCTGGAGTGCAGGTTCTTTCCAGACTGTCTTATTGCACAATGAACTTGGTCAGTACTCCTTTGCTACAGAAGTTTCAACATCTCCTTTCCCTCCTATTAATGCTGCCAGTGAAGGCTGTGATAAGGTTGCAACATCCAAGCATGGAAACATAATATTTTGACACAGAGGGGAAAAAAATCCTTTTCCATTTAGTAAGAATATTGACAATGTTAAGGGCTGGTTGAGGGAAGGTTGGGTACATCCAGTTTGTAAGAGTACTTTTGGCAGAGGAGACTTTCCCCATTTTTCAGAAACATGTTCTTGTGACACCTTAGCTTTCTGGTAATTTTGTAAGTTTCCATGTACGAACAAAAACGTCATAAGAATTGATGGCAGATTTTGTTGCTGGCTGGGAGGTTTCAAGTGATCTGACCTGTTGGAGCTGTCATGTACCAACTACATTGGAAATGGTGAGGGAGAAGAGAGGATATGGCTTCATTTAGACTTTATGCCAAACTATGGTCAAAGGAAAGCTTAGTTACGGTTTGGCATGATGCCCCCAAAATTTCAAATTGTAGTTTGTCACTAGGTAACAAAGTAGAATCAGAAACCTTGCTTTGAAGTGGTTTTTCAAACCACCACTTGTGCTAACTGGCATGAGGCCTGCATTGCTAAACCATAGTTTACACCCTTCATTTCGCCTTCAGAGGGTGCTATGGCATAAATATGGGAGTGAATTTAGGAAGCTGAGTATTGAGAGGATGGGAAACAAAAGCAAGCCGTCATTTCTAAATGTTGCTCATTTGGAAGCTAAAACTATGATTTGGCTTCTGATCTAGGTTTACCACAAACCATGCTTTGACATGCTAGTAGAATTGAGCCACCGTCCGAACTGTTGTGGAGGAATCGTCTTCTGGCCAAAAAAAAAAGAAAAAAAGAAAAAGAACTTTCCTCCTGATGCTAAAAGAAATTAAAAAGAGAACCATGTTGATTGGGATTCTAAGGTTTGTGAAATGCGTAGTTTTTATTTAAAAGAGTAGTAGTGGAAATTATTGCCTTTATAATATCAAGTGTATTTGCTAAAAGCTCCATGCTTCCTGCTGTTAACATTAAAAGTTCACCTAGCTACTCAGAATCAAGAGTCCATGTTGCCATGTTATTAGCTGTACGCATGGCAAAGGAACAAGTGCATCACTTTCTTGGGATTCTAATGTTGCATGACGGGGGAACGACTTGAGTCCTACTGTTATTTTATTAATATTATTATTATTATTAACCTTTATTTATGAAGTGCTGTAAGTTTACACAGCACTGTACATGCAATCTTTTTAGTTAGACGGTTCCCTGCCCTCGGGCTTACAATCTAAAAAGACATGACACAGAAGGAGAAGGGAGTGGTGGAGGGAAAGGGTAAGAGGTCCAGCAGTTCCTCTCTACCTCCAAGACCTGGACCATTTTGTGGCATAGAACAGAGCAGACCCATTTAAGTTATATCTTGTATTACCTACTGAGCTTCCCTTTTTAGTAAGGAATACAAGCCTCAGAGCAGTGGTTCCCAACCTTTCTAATGCTGTGACCCTTTAATACAATTCCTCATGTTGTGGCGACCCCCAACCATACAATTATTTTCATTGCTACATGCAAATATGTGTTTTCCAATGGTCTTAGGCGACCCCTGTGAAAGGGTCGTTTGACCCCCAAAGGGGTCCCGACCCACAGGTTGGGAACCACTGCCTCAGAGGATAGCAATGGCAAACTTCCTCTGAAGAAACTTGCTAAGAAAACCCTGTGATAGGTCCACCTGAGGGCCGCATAAGTCAGAAATGATTTGAAGGTACACAACAAACAGCAAGAAATATAATAACATTATCAGGAAATAAGATGATTTTGTGACAGGTATTACCAGTTGGAGGGACCCAGTGTGGCATAGTGGTTTGAGCGTTGGACTGACTCTAGACTTTGGGCAAGTCACACTCTCTCAACCTCAGGGGAAGGCAATGACAAACCTTCTCTGAACAAATCTTGCAAAGAAAAACCCACAAGCCTTATGATCACCATAGGCCGGAAATGGCTTGAAGGCATACAACATACACACAATAATTGCCAGTTGTAATTCCTTGAATAACACTGCTGTTCCTGATTCTGTATACCAGGGACTCAGTTACAGTGGCAAATACAATCAGTGATAGTGGGCAACCTTGATTAGTTCCTCTGTTTACAGGGAAATGTCCAGTTGGTTCTAACCGAGGCTGAGGAGTCCTCATAACACTTCTGAACAAGTCAAATGAACCCATTTCCCATGCCCATTTTTAAGAAGAGCTTTTTGAAGGAAGTTCCACTCAACAATTTCCAAGGGATCTGAAATATGCTAACCTAGTATAAACCCTATTTTGTCTCTATTAATTTATCTTACTATAAAATAATTCATTCTGGAGGTCATAATAGATATTGCTGATTTTGTGTCTCGATTAATCAGTGATATAAGAGCCTACATGTTGATTAACTTTGTCTGTTTTAGAAATTCAAATTTTGTGTGTTAATTCTATGATTTTAGATATCTTCCCACCCTGAAGAATATGGTTAAATAGTCTATTAGTGAGTTTTGATGTCAATAAATTGTTACCAAATGCACCAGTTAAACTACCAACCTCCAGAGCATTGCCATCAGAAAATAAACTGATCTGTTGCTCTCTGTCCTTTACAGCCGCACTTGAGGTGTGAGATTCACAGCCTTCTTTTTCACAATCCATCTGACCTTGAGAACTGGTAACTTGATTTTTTAAAGGAGAAGGAATCTTGTATATAGTGCAGGGCAGGTTTGCATGTTGGCCGTGTGTATCGCTTTTTCTTCTTGAAGAAAAGTGTGCGTGCTGAAAGTGAGAAGGGTCAATTTGTGCTAACTAATGGAACTTGTGCTGCTTGAGTTAGCTAGAAGTGATCCGTAAGCCAATAAAATATTTTCCCGACTCTGGAATTTGTAGTCTATATAATGAACATTGTGAAGGTGACCTTTCAGGGTGGTTGCATAGAGCCTTGGAAGTGTCTTTAAGAGATAATACCTGACACATACAGTAGTTGGCCCTGGCATATAGTTCCAGCTGTGGAAGAAGAACCCATGGCTAATATAGTGGGCTTCTCTGTCAATTGAGGTATAGCAAAAAAGCCACAGCTGTCTCTTCTGAGAAAGATGACATCAAAAATGTCCATCAAACAATTATATATGTCGAATAGATGTATTTTTAAAAAATGCACTACTGTACTTCAGAAGTCCTTTGAATTGTTGGTTTACAGCTTTTCCACACAGGCATATACAGTGCACATTTTAAAAGATGATCAGCACACAGGTTTCATACTGTATCTTTGCAAAGGCTTGGGCAACGACCTGAGGTTCAGGGCAATGCATGCCCCTCTCCAGACTTCAAAGGGATGCATTCTCAGGCCCTCCCATTTTTAGGATCTAAATCTAAGTGCTTTAGCATCCCTTGGATTTAGATAATCCTTGTCCCCTTCTGCTCCCCTCAAAGCAGTTTGTTTGCAATTACCAGGCTTTGGAAATACATTAGATGTGGTTGTCCCAACAGTGCAATGGGACTGCATGCAACAAGCTAGATTTTTGGATGGCATATTTTTTTGCTTATAGAACCCAAATAATTTTCAAAGCAATTTGCTTCCATTTGATGTCTCCCACACCCCACTCATCATTTTGGGGTGTCAAAAAAGTGGTAAGATTCAATATTGTTGATTCCAGTTTGGTGGCATATTGCTATGTACATCTCTGCCTTATTCAGGGAGTTGAATTTTGCTCATGATAAAAAAAAATTACAAAGCCCATGAAAAATGCTACAAAATATTTGCAGTGGTATGTAAAAAAACCTAATCATTTTTGTGGGGTGAGGTGGGATTGGAAGTTAGATTCAGATGACTAGCTCTGCAGGTGTTTAGAGACCTACTACAGGAATGTTCTTGTGAACAGAACTGAAGTTGGGTCATGCTGACTATACAGTATAATAGATATGAGAATTGTGTGGCCCTCAAATATGTTATTGGACTGCAGTTCCAAGCATTCTTCATCATTGCTTATGTTGGCTATGGCTGATGGGAGTAGCAATTCAATAACATTGGAGGGGGAGGGTCACATGTCCAGTATCCGTATATATAAGAAAACAATTTCTGCAGCCCTTTTTAAAATATGCAATCCTCATGGGGTACAAATGCAATTCCTCTTATCTATCCAATTGCTTCCCCTCCTTTTGTGATCATTATAAAATATCATTTCTGTTATTTCAGTAGTTCCTATAGTTACTGATGTAGTTGTCAAGAAAGCATTTACTTCTTTCTTATTATTTTTCTTATTCTGTGCCTTTGAAAAATGAGATCAAACATATTATTCTGACATGAGATAGTTGTTCACCGGATTATAAAAATAGGGAAGTGGGAAGGAAAGAAGTCAAAGGTATACACAAATGGTGTACCCTATCATCCTAACCCAGTTAAGTTTTTCACCACTGATTCCAGCCCTACAGGTCCAGTTTGGGTTGCTGTAGGTCATTCCTATAAAGCAGGGATTCCCAAACTTTGGTCCTCCAGGCATTTTGGACTTCAACTCCCAGAAGCTCCAGCCACCTTGGCCAACCTTCAGGAATTCTGGAAGCTGAAGTCCAAAACACTTGGAAGACCAAAGTTTGGGAACCACTGCCTTACAGATACTGAGAGCAGAGGCTGTAATTTGAAAGGCAAGATAGATATCTAGCAAGACCTAGTGCTAGGAAAACCTACATTTTGGATTGCATCTACCAGAGTCTAGCTGTAAAAGCTGCACATTTCCAAAACATCCAATGCATTTGAGTAAAAAAACAAAACAAAAAAGTGCACAGGACCATGATACACAATTAAAATGAATACCGGTAATATGAAAATGTGCGCAAGCATGCTGGCTGGAGAACCCACTGCAATGCTGGTTGGGGACATTTGCAATGTCTATAAACTGGCCACTAACAAAGTTCCTAAGGTAACAGATATTATATAATTAAAAGCCATAAAAACAAACAAAAATATGCAGCATAAAACCTCAGTGGTAAAGGACAATGATATTGGGAGATCAGTGCTTGTGTTAAAAAAATACTGAATAGGTGGCTGTGTGTATATGTTGAAAGAGTGTGAATCAACATATGCTACTGTCCTAATCTGACTCCTTAATTCTGTTTCTGCCATGTTGTCTGGAAGATTCTGGGATTTATAATCCTAAAAAAACAATGTTTACAAATTGTGATAATTGGGTTTTCAGCTGTGCTGTAACAAGCTAGGGTGAGCTTGTTCCTTCTGCACCGTGTTGTAGTTAAGCAGATCTTTCGGCTTGGGAAAGCGAAAACCTGTGGATGTGATCCACAAACCAAGTTGAACTAACTTGGGACCAGTTTTTCTTTCTTTCTGTGTGTGTTTAGCCTCTAAGCCTTGAAGTCTGGTATTGCTGGATGATTTCACATCACATTCCCCTGCCAGTCATAGGTTCTTAGAGCCCAAGGGCAGCTGAAGGCATCTAGATTCCTTTCTTGTGCCAGAGCCATAAGTCAATTGCTTAATTGCCATCATCTTCTTCTGAAGTACTCCTTATCCAATTATTCAGATGGATAGTTCAAAAGCCCTCAAAGCTTTTACTCTGGATGCAATGTGAAGAGGAGTCTGTAAACCACAACAACAATGCAGGCCTAAACATAGCATATAAGGGCGAGACATCTGCTGCCAGTATTTTTGGTTTTGGATTTGGTTTAAAACTAATCAAATATTAGATGGTCTCTTATTGACACAAGCTATTGGTCTGTCCAGCTACATCTATTCTGACTGGTGGGGAGGGAAGGTATGGGTTATCGAGGGACCTAGGCCCCATACAGACAGTCCAAAATAAAGCTGCTTCTGGTCACTTTGGAGGTATGCTGTTTAAATGATGCATGCATACTAAGAGTCCGGAAGCTGCGCCAAAGCTGTGCTCTAGTCCTTAGGACTGGATTGTGGCTTTGGCGCAGCTTCCAGATTCTTAGTATGTATCATTTAAACAGCATACCTCCAAAGTGGCCCGAAGCAGCTTTATTTTGTCCTGTCTGTATGGGGCCCTAGTTTGCTTGAGATGGTTTTAAGTGGAGATTCCAGGATTGAATTTGGACTTTCTTCCTCCAAGCTAAGCCCTCTCCCCACCCTGAGTTACTGTCTGGTACAAGGGTCTAACATGGCTATCCTTGGATATAAACTCTGTCTTGCAATATCTAAGACCAATGGCCAATATAATTTTTTAAAAACCCAGTGTAACAAATCCCAGTGTAACAACCTCCAGGAATCTTCTTTTAGGTAAATCATAACTTATGAATAAAGGATTAATAAAAACCACAGTGCCTGAAGCATGAGCTGCAGAAATTAGTCATTACTAAACCTGTGATACTACACTCACTTATCTGGGAGTAAGCATCATTCAAGTTAATGCACACTGTTGTTGAGTAGACATATAAGGGAGCACACAGCTGTGTACACTTACTCTCACAATTTGACCTACTTCCAATTGAGCACACATTGGAATGCATGTTGAATGGATGTCAGTGGGACAAGTGAGAAGGAAATATGATCCCATTGCTTTGAATGGGATCTAGTTGCAATTAACTTGTTTTGATGTGTACCAAAGGCATTTCTTAA
Source organism: Sceloporus undulatus (assembly GCF_019175285.1). NCBI lineage: Eukaryota > Metazoa > Chordata > Lepidosauria > Squamata > Phrynosomatidae > Sceloporus > Sceloporus undulatus. The sequence goes on along the minus strand of NC_056527.1, from coordinate 9,914,191 downwards.
AACATACAGAGTTAGATCAAAATCTCATATCCTTGGAGTAGATCCAATGAAATGAAGGAGGTTTAACTTAGTAATGGCTGCCTCTAATTTCAGTGGGTCTGGTCCAACTCTCTGATCAGTCATGTTCATTTCAGGAGGTCTGACCCAACTTTCTCTTTACAACATCTCAATTGATCATTGAAACATTTTGATAATGGGGGCTCAGTCAGGTTTAATTATTCTTAACAGTGGGAAGGGGGAATAAACAGGCTGTACACAGAATTTTGCTTGTTCTCTGTTATCTTTGAAGATAACATAGAATGAACATGAAAGCGACCTTAAAATAACTAAATCCTTACTCTTTTTCTTGAATAAGAGAAATAACTTTATTATTGTTACAGCCCAGCAGGGCAGGAAAGTGCCCAATTATATGCCGTTGAATGGAGAAAATGTGATATAAAAGGATGGTAGGTTTACCCTTGAACCAAACAGTTTGGAGAAAGTTTGTTCCATTTTGGTTCCGTCAAGCAGAAGGGAGAGTGTTGTTTGAGTGTAACAAAAATGAAGCAGCTTATTATAACTTCATGACTCAGACACACAATTAAAAAAAGTCTCATTTATAATGAAATTAGGTTGGTGGCCACAAAAGAGAAGACCTTTTTAGTTGTGGTGCCCTGCCCATAAATGTCTCCCCAGGGAGACTTTCTTGCTGCCCACGCTGTTATCTTTCCAGTGACAGTCAGAAACAGTCCTCTTCTCCCAGGCATTTTAGCTGCTTTTAAATATTTTAGATTGCACACTTAATATTTCCTGTGCTGATTTTATTTATTGTGTACTGTTTTTATTTTTAGTGCTATATAAGCCATCCAAAGAACCTTTGTTATGAGGGGTTTAAAATATAATGAATGAATAAATGCCTTGGCCTAGATCCATTCAACTTCCTCTTTATGTATTTCTAGACCAACAGTTCCCTTGGCTGCACAACAAACTGTCCTACATTTGATACATGTTTTGGGATTTGCTGATCTAAAACAGGGATTGCAAGCCTCATTGTGGTAGGTGTTAGGCACTCATACATCACAATTTTGTACGGGTATAATGAGAACCAAGTTTTGTTGGATTCAGACAGATGTATTCAGGTGCAATTCTGCATAGGTTTACAGCCCAACAGAGCCCTCTAGACTGAGGTGAAGACCTTTGGCTCTCCAGATGTTTTGACATATATTTCCCACAGTCCCCTAAATGTTGGTTATGCTGGGGCTGGTGGGAATTTTAAGCCAAAACATCTGGGTTAGACAAAGAAGGATTCTCTGCTTTTGATTTAGATATTTTGGCCTTTTTTATTCCACTGTTACAGTTCTTAGCAACCATTGCTGATGAAGACAGGTGGAATGTTACAGATATTGACTGTAGCTGCTACCTCCTGTTGGAGATTGATACCCAAAGAAGCCCTATGTAGCCAGATCCCTGAGATAGGAAGAGAAAACACAGCTTCAGTGGAGCACTCAAGTTTCCAGTGCTACAGCTGCTGGTGGTAAGGGGGCAAATGGGCAAACTGCCTTGCTTTTCATTCACTTCTTTTCTCACGTGCATGAATTCCATGCACGTTAGAAAAGAAGCAAATGAAAAGCAGGGCAGTTTTTGGAATCCACTTTCCTGACTCATCATCATGCCTCCTGTTGATGCTTGACAGCCAAAAGGTACAAATACTTCTTTTTAAAAACAGGCTGCATGATAGTCTGTTCCTCAGCACAGATTCAGTGCCTGTATATGGCATCTTCAGGCAGCTGCAAGGATGACAGCAGTTTCACTGGGCACATTTCTGAAACCTGCTGTGCAAACAGTTTTTTTCTGATCAAAGCTGGGTAGCTGAGTCTGGCTGCTTCACTTTTAATTTCTCACAATGTCCCAAAGGGACAGTATAACAGTAAGTACCATTGGAGATTATCACATCAGGCCCAATTCCACCATAATGCACTATTGGAAGATAACAAAAGCATAGCGCTATAGTAATCTATAGTTCCGCATAGTCATGCAATTGCGCTATAACAACAGAATGAAAACCAAACAAAAATGCAGTCATGTGTCACATACAAAAGCCAGTCGCGTTACTGGATCATTGATAGACTGTGATTGGACGTTTTGCGCATGCATCCTTATCATGCTGCTGTACATGTCTGAAAAATATGGCTCCATCCCAAACACAACAAAATAAAATTTCCATATTTAGAAAATAATATATATCCGGTTCAAATAAAATAGTGCACCGTACCTGAAAATAAGAAACAAATATAGTCTGAAAACAATCGTAGTCACGAGAACGAATTGCCTGTGCCAAAGTGCACTCTGGGGAAAGGTTCCCAATACCAATCCCTGATAGCCTGAATGCATTGTTATTAGCTTCCACACATTTGCATTAGTGCTTCATTCACACGAGGGACAAGCCATTTACGGGGTTTTCCTCATGAATGAGTAGTTATGAGATGATCACAGGTTATTCATGGGACAACTGCAGGATGAGTGTGATGTTGTCTGAAAATTTCATGCAATCGTGCTATTATGATGGGAGCATTTCTTTTTTCCTCCCATTTTTTATGTGATAATCTCCAGAGTCAGAAATGAAAATGACCCAGCACTACAGAACTTATTATTGCTGTAATTTGCTGCTGGCACCAACAAAAAAGCCTACTGAGGACACTTTTAATTATCATTATTTTGGTCAAGAGCCTCCTGATACCCTGCGTCAGATCTGTGCCAACAAAAGGAGGAGATGATAGCGATGAAGTAGCCAGCCTAGAATGAGCTGGTAAACTCTGTGAAAGTTACAATTGACAAAGAATTCGAAGCATATTCACAGTATCATTCAGGTGCATTATTTCACTGTGATTTAAAACATTTATTCAATCATGTATAGCAACCCCAGTAAAATGTCTGTTGAAGTGTTTTGAGAGAAGCCCTGTTGATCTTTGCAGCGGGAACTTAGTTAATGAACAGGATTCAGAAGGAAGGAAAGTTATGAAACAAATGTGTTTTCTGGGGAAACATGTTTTGGTTTAGCAGAATCTTGGGGAGTTAATTTACACTTTCAGCTGGAGGACGATTAATGTCATAAATAATTATTTTGAAAACTTCAAACTCTCCTGATCTGTGGGAGAGAATTGTTTTTGGTCAGAATGACCTGCCTCCTGGGAGTGTATTAAATTCACCTGCCTTGACTCTGCTGATTTGACAGGGGCACAGCAATGCATGCAAGGGCATTTAACATCAAAAAAGGAAAAGATCTTTTGTGATAGAATTCATGAAAATAGGAAGCACCAACAGAAGATTTTCTTCCAATGTGGCTATGCATGGGATTGGAGTCTCAGCAGGAGGGGAAAGAGTTAAAAGTCCAGGATCCAGTTCCCTACATTTTCCACCTATTTAATTAAAAAGCTATTCAGACTAATTGTGTGAATGGACTCTTGTCTAGTTGGGCCCTTACCCTGAATTTTTGGGAGATATTTTTTCTTCTCATTTTGAAATTCTTTTTCAGAGAAAGGAAATAAATGATGTAGCTCTAACATGCGGACTGGTTGAAAATGATGCTGGATCATAATGGGCTGATGAGAAAGGCATAAGCATAACTTTTCTGTGTCAGAGGAACTAACCTCTCTGATCTAACTAGCAAGTTCAATATGTGAACAGCTAATGACTTGTTTGTTGTGCGTCTTCAAGTCATTTCCAACTTGTTGTGATGTAAATCTAATGCAAACCTATCATGGGGTTTTCTTGGCAAGATTTATTCAGATAAGGTTTCCCCTTGCCACCCTGTAAGGCTGAGAGAGTGTGATTTATCCAAGGTCACACAGTGGTTTCCATAGCCGAGTAGGGATTTGAAACCTGGTCTCCAGCACTGTTGTCACAACTTTCAAATTACTACACCACATTGTCTCTCTTGTAGGTCACCGTTATTTGATTCCTGCCAGTTATTAGAGTTTCTTTTTCCTTTTTCCTGAAGGTTTGGGTACAGAATAGTTCTCTAGGAGAAAGGTATCTTGGGCGCTTTACAGAACGCCCAAAAAGGGCGCTTTGCTGGCGCCCATGTTTGCTACCTGAGGGAGCTGCAGTGGACAAACTGTGCGGCTCCCCCGCGCAGCAAAAAGAACCCACAAAAAGCGGGTTCTTCTTGCGACGCAGTTGTGATGCTGTAAGGTGCCAATGGCACACTTGCGGCGTCACATTTGAGGCGTGACGTGCAGACGCTAAGCGTCCATCACGTCAAAATGGCGGCACCCATGTGTATAGGGCACCGCCATTTTGACGCCCCCTGTACGTACTAGGGGTGAGGCCTGATTGGACACTGCATCATCGGCCAACCCCTCGTACATACTGGGGGTGGAGCAAAGGCCCGTCTGTAACGGGCCTTGGATTGGTTCGGGTCAGCTGAGACTAAGGTTGCATCTGCACTGCAGAATTAATGCAGTTTGATACAGCATTAACTGCCATGGCTCAATGCTATGGAATACTGGGATTTGTAGTTTTATGAGATTTTTAGTATTCTTTGCAACAAACTATAATGGCTGTATTGCAGCAAATGATATAAGGCTAAAGAGGCAAACACATCCCGACATGATAACATTTTTGTCTATAGCTATACTCAAATTAAGCATTCAAAGACCTCATAAAACAGAAGGGTCTCACACAGGGTTACCAGATGTCCTAACTGCAAAGGACCGCAAAATGTAGGATATTCAAGATGAATGTAGGACATTACAAATTAAAAAGCTAAAAACACTCATATGAATACTGTATAACTCTGTGCTTCATGGTCATGCTCAAAATGGAGGGCATTTTGAAATTCCTCCGACAGGAGGTTAAAATGTAGTACATGTCCTGGAAAAGGAGGATGTCTGGTCAGCCTGGTCTCACAGTGTTTCCCCAGACTGGAAAGATTTGGATCAATGCTTCCTTTGTCAGAGAGCTCTGGCGCCACAACCCAGGATTCCATAGCATTCGGCCATGGCATTTAAAGCAGTGCCAAACTGCATTATTTTCCCAGTGCGGATACAGCTTTAGTCAGGTCCTGTTGGGCCTATCTGGTTCTTCTTACAGTCTGCCTAGGCCCCACTATTGCTAAGGAACAGATACTATGGCAAGCCCCATTCTGACGCCATTGTGGCACACCAGCCACTGAGGTACCAGTGAGCCAAATGGTAAAGATGTATCTTCGTCTCATGTTCTGTATTGTAAACCTTTTTCACCGAGGCACTGTTGTATGAGAGGCTGGAAGGGCAGTTGATCTGACCCCAAAGAAAATAAAATAAAAGGAAGACTGTTTCTTAGTTCAAGTGGTGTAGAGCACATGCATTGCATGGATCTTGTTGTTGTTGTCATTTCTGACTTGTGGCAACCTTCAGGTCGTTTCCGACTTATGGCAATCATGGGGTTTTCTTGGCAAGATTTGTTCAGAGGAGGTTTGCCACTGCCTTCCTTGAGGCTGAGAGAGTGTGACTTGCCCAAGTTCACCCAGTGAGTTTCATGGCTGGGCTGAGAATCAAACTCTGGTCTCCACAGTTGCAGTTGGACACTCAAACCACTATGCCATGCTGGAAGTCCTAAATTCAGGATGTCCTAGGTAACCTGAGGAACCCTATCTTAGATCCCATTTTGAGAGAAAGTCAGGATGTAAGTGCAATAAATCAATAATAGTAAATAATAAATAATCCTGCCTGAAATCCCAGAGGGCCATTGCTGCCAGTCAGAGTTCACAGTAATGACCCAGACTAATGGTCTGACTCAGTATAAGGTACCTCACTATAGGTTCACAGTATAATTGGACAATAGAGGATGGCAATTGCAAACCTCTTTTGAAGAAACATGCCAAGAAAACCCCATCATCGTTCTCTTTAGGGTTGCCATAAGTCAGGAACAACTTGAAGGCACTCAACAAAAACAACAACAAATAAATGGATGACACCCTTGCATGATTTGCTAGAATGGGAAGAATGTGTGTGGAGTAGTTTCTTTATAAGAGGCAGTATTGGGAGTTGTAGTTTGTTTTACTTCTAGTGTAGTAAAATGCCTCTATAACAGCAGCTTCATTTCATTTAGCAGCTTCATTTCTCTATAATTCAAATTACATCTCAGCAGTGGCAAGATGCAAGGTGAACTCTGCACATTCCTATCTAAATTGATAGTATACTAACACTGGCTTATTATAAAGTCTTACTAGAGTCCATGGATTCTTTATTCATGGATTCAATTATCCATGGCTTGAAAATATTCAAAAAATATAAATTCCAAAAAGCAAATCTTAATTTTGCCATTTTATATAAGAGGCACCATTTTACTACATCATTGTAGTTGAAGAGACTTGAGTATCCACAGATTTTGGTATCCACAGGTGTTGCTTGGATCAAACCCCAGGGGATACCAAGGGTCCACTGTATATGGTAGAATTACACATATGGAACAGTTTGAAGGTACATGCACAATGCTGTGTAAGTGTTAAAAGCTGCTGCTTTCTTTATGCGCAAATGCATTTCTCCTTTTCTCATAGAAAAAAGCAGGTGAAATTTGCTTGTTTTGGTCCTGACTACCATCTTTTTAGATTTTAAATCCTTTACTTAAATGGTATCAGAGTTCAGAAAAGTTATTGTTCAGATGGCAACTGTCAGAATTCCCCACCCACCCTGGGCACTTGGGAATTTTTGTAGTTTCACTCCATAATAATAATAATAACTTCCCCATGCTTTGTGTAGTACAAAACCAGAGAAAATAGGAAGTGAATTTACATCAGATCAGACTTTTTGTCCATACTCTTGTCAAATATCCCTCACTCAGACTGGCAGCCCTTTTCTTGGTGTCTTGGGCAAATGCTTTTACATTGCTGCTTACCTGGTCCTTTTAGCTTTAGATGGTATGGGTAAATCAGCAGTAGGATGTCTGACTCTGCCAAAAAGCTGTTTTTTTTTCTTCCACCGTCCTTTTCCTCACTCTCTCAAGCCAGAATTTCTCCAAACTTTAAAATCCTCAAACTCTGGACACAGAGCAGAGGGTTCCCCCCCCCTCCATTTACCAGTGACACAAACTCTTTGAAATAGTACTTCCAAGATGATATACCTTAATCCAAATCTTTCTGATTTAAGGAAACATTGTGAGTCCCTTCAGTAAGGCCTTTGAAGGCTTGAATATAATTATAGGGTTAATTTGAGTATAGTTATAGACAGTTATTATGCTGGAATGTGTTTGCCTCTTTTATCTTATGCCTTTCCCTGAAATGTTTGACAGTGTGTTAGTTTGCAGCCATTGTAGTTTATGTTACTTCTGGTGTAGTGAGATGCCTCTTCAGTTTAAATTATTTCTCTGCACTAATTTTTGCAAATAAACCCAAAGCAGAGTTTTACAGTGGTTCTTAAACTGGTATAGTGGAAGTGCTGTTTTTCATAGTGGTTCTACAGACAATCTTTATTTGTCTATGGGCCTAACAAGTTGTGAAGATTTGAAGACCTACAAAAACCTGTAAATAGAGATGGCAAGTATGCTGCAGCCCTAAAATGCTTCTCTTGCTGTCAAACTTTCATTTTAGAACATTTGTTCCCCCTTCTTCCCCATACACAACTGTTTTATCTACCTTTGTTGCTGCTAATGCCAGCACGGCTGGTGTAGAAAAGCTTGTCAATTCCAGTATTGCATGGTCCTCAGAGCTCACTGGGGAGAGCTAGAGAAGTCCAGGAACAATGCAAACAAGCACAGCCAGTCATTTCCACTAATTGTTGATGTGGGAGACAGAGCAAATAAAGCATGAGAGGAGAGGAGTTGAGTAGGAATGTATCTGACTTACAAGCAAGCTACATTAAAAATATTGGCAGCGGTGGTAGTGGTAGTACTGGTGATGATAAATGTGATATCCCTTGCTATGCTATGATGTCTTTTATACTTCCTGTCAACAAAAAGGAGATACAAACAATTGCAGCAACTACAGGACCTTCGCACTAATTTCCCATGCAAGCAAAGTAATGCTCAAAATTCTGCAGCAAAGCACAAAATCCCAGAGATGTAAACTGGATTCAGGAAAGAAAGAAGCACTGGGGAAAACATCATGGATAATGGAGCACACCAGAAAATTCCAAAAGAAAATCTACACGTGTTTTATTGATTACACCAAAGCATTTGACTGCCTTGCTCACAAAAAGCTATGGAATGCTCTCAAAGAATGGAAGTGCCACTACATTTTATTGTCCTGATGTGCAAACCTGCACTCAGGACAAGAGGCTGCCATCAAAACTGAATATGGAGAAACAGAATGGTTCCCAAGTGGCAAAGAGGTCATGCAAGGCTGCATACTATTACCCTGTTCTACTTGTATGCAGAAAATATTGTATGCAGAGCAGGCTTAGACTCAGAGGCAAGCAGAGTGAAGACTGGAGGAAGGAACATTAACAACCTTAGATATGCAGATGGCACAATATTATTAGCAGAAACAAAGAAGTGGGTGAATTAATGAATAAAGTCAAGGAGGAAAGTGCCAAGGTAGGCTTACTGTTGAACATTAAGCAAACAAAAATAATGTCTACAGTAGATCTCCATGAATTCAGCCTAGATAATGAGAAATTGAAATAGTCAGAGTTCCCATGTCTTGGATCAAATATTAATTGGAACAGCAACTGCAGTCAAGAAATAAGAATACTAGGATTGGGAAGCTATCAAAGAACTGTACAGGATCATAAATTGTAAAGACATAACTCTGATCACTAAAGTGAGAATAGTCCAAGCCATTGTATTCCCCATCACCAGGTATGGATGTGAGAACTGGACAGTGAAGAAAGGTGATAGAAAGAATATTAACACATTTGAGATGTAGAGAGATCACAATTGAAAACATTCTTTCAGTTAGTCTCAAAGGTGCTATAAGATCTCTCTACATACTGATTCTACAGACTAACACAACTATATCTTTGAATTCATTTGAGCTGGAAAAGAGTGCAGAGGATGCCATAGATGGCCAAGAAGACAAATAGGTTCTTGAATGGATCAAGCCTGAACTCTCCCTGGAAGCCAGGTTGACTAAACTGAGGCTGTCTTACTTTGGCCACATCATGAGAAAAAAATGAATGATTAGAAAAGGCAGTGAAGTATGGAAGGCAGTAGAAAGATCACACGCCAGATGGTTAGACTTGATCAGAGAGGACACAGGCCTGGAACTGCAGGATCTGAGCAGAGAAGTTGAGGACAGGGGGTCTTGGAGAGATCTCATCCACAAAGTCTCCATGACCTGGAATTGCCTTGAAGGCAGTTAACAACAACAAACTCTTGCTGTGCACTGTTCACATATCCTATCTTCTGATGCAACTGAACTTCATAAAGGGAATTTACAGAACATTTTATAGAAAATATGATTCTCTTTCTAGCTTATGAGCTTGGTCAAAAGAAGCATAGGCTTTTCTCTTCTCATAGCAGTGGAAGCATCCTGTGTCACGTAGTATTTGCTGCACCGTTGTCCTGCCCAAGAATAACATGGACACACCATCAGCTTCTGAATCCTCTGTTCTTCTTTCACTTAGCTCTGGTGAGGGTGAACTGGGCTTCTGATGTTGTAGACTGTCATTGGCTATCTTATATAATGTTAATGTTGCCAACCTGTTTGTATTTCTCACAGTCACTTCCTGCAAGTACAGATCATGTGGCTGGGTTTCTCAATCCCTCAAAGACCCCATTAAAATAGTGCAGACTGCATACTGCTGTCATGTCTTTAAATCTGATTGTGCTTTTGGGCATGGTCAAATAGATCTTAAAAGCAGGTTTCGTGGTGATAAGCTCAGCCATGATTTGATGTCACAACTCATAAGTAAACTGAAGTTGAAAGTTGGGGCAGGTGTGAATTGTGGCACATTTGCTGGTTAGATGAATTGAAGTTTAGTTCTTGAAGAGCGTAAACTGTGGAAGGGATCAGTAGTTTTGAATGGGAGAGAGATGGAAGGGGAGATTGATCCATCATGCACTTCTAGCAGAAGCTATCCAGATGCCAATGGGACTCCGACACAGAAGATGGGAGTACAATGCCTTCCAGCTTACGTTCCTCAGCCACGTCCATAAAAAACATACTGCCTCTGATTCTAATAGTAAAGGTACAGTATCTGTGAAATTATTAAATAAATGTGAGAGGCTATCCTTTGAAGTAGTGATTGTTGGCACAAGATTATTCTGTACTGATTAGTAGATGTTATAACGGACATTTTTTCTTACAATGTTTTTATGATAGAGTAGTTTTCTTTCTAACTTGGAAAGAGACTTGCATTTTAATGTAGCTAATTGAAGTCTGAGCCAGCATGGCATAGTGGTTTGAGTGTTGGATGAGACCAGGCTTCAATTCCAGCCTTTTTACCACTTACGGTATCTAATCACAAACCTGTTTTCACTGGAAGTTGGTAAGGAGATACACCCCGGCTCCCTCATTACTCTCCCTCTCTCTCTCTCTCCTTCTCCCTCCCTCCCTCCCTCCCTCCCTCCCTGTGTGTGTGTGTGTGTGTGTGTGTGGTGCCTGCATTTGTTTGTATCAACTTTATATTATATTACATTTTGAAGTGTTCACTTAAAATATGTCTACATTACTCATTTTTAAAGAAAAGGTAGTGTGGGAAACAGACTCAAGGAACTTGACTGTGCAGCCACATGTAGATGAAAGATAAGTGTTTTTGAAACTGTCACGGAAATGGAGATATCAACATCAGTAGGAAGAGAGGAAAAAATATTTTCAGGCATATTCTGTTTGCAAGAATAGTATTTAGAATAACAGAAAAGAAAGGAAGAGGGAGAGAAAAAAAGAAATGTGATGGCACCTTTTAATACTTGCTTGAACTTAGGAAACTGCACCTTAAGAAGCAAATACAGTGGGCCCTCCACATTCGCTGAGGTTTGGAGGCACAGGACCCCCATGAAAATGGAAAAAGTGCAAATAAAAAACACACTATTTTTTAACCTGAAGAACATCTCTCTAGGAATCTCTAGGTCCTCCAGCGCAGCTCTATAGTCCACATTCACCAGAAGTTGACCATAAAATTGTACTGGAGGACCTACAAATGCCTAGAGAGGTGTTTTCTTTAGGAATCTCTAGGTCTTCCAGTGTGACCCTATGGCCAGCTTCCGGCAGTGTCATGCTGGAGGACCTAGAGATTCCTAGAAAGAACATATTGATAAAATCTGTGAACAAGCAAATCTGCAACAGTCAAAGCAAATACGGAGGCTCAAGTGTATATGAATGAATGTTTTGCCCAATGCAGAAGCTTTTGCTCCTTCATTTGCACTGTGTCTCAGCCAGTGCAATACAACAATGTCTAGCCATCATGTTTTATTCAAACTACACTTAGCATCTTTGTAACAAACGTGGCCTCAGTTAAATTCTGAAGCTGTTTTTGTTCTGAATCTAGTTACCATAGATTGCCAGTTTGGATTAAATAGAAAACAATGGTTAGAGATTTGTGCATTGCACTGAACTGCAAAGAAGGAAGGAAGGGGCAGCATGGCTGGACTTTTTGGTTAGTGAGGCTCACACAGAAGGGCTGCATTTGCAGACCGAAGGTCATTCATGTCTCATATTCATAAACTGAGATCTGATAGAACAAGGATCATTCAGTCTAGAATTCCATCTCGATAAAGGGACAGCAGTGGCGGCCTACCTGAAAGATTGTTGTATTTACTACGGGGTTTTTCTTCTGACATATTTTGTTTATAAAGTAAAAGCACTTTATTAACATGAAGTGTTTTTCTTGTTCTTACTGAGACTGCTCTAGTGCTGAAAAATGTTGTGCAATGAGAAACAGTGAAACCTCATGGCTTCGGTTATGGCCAAAACTTCTGTCTTTAATTTAGAGGAAGAACATCTGTCTCCCAAGAAGTTCTAAAAAATGTAGTTATTTTTGGAGCAGCTGGGTCTAAGCCAGACTTCCAGGAGGAGTGTGAGCTAATAATGACAAATGTTCTTTATCTTGGATCCCATTCCCTTGTTCTTTTTCGTAAAACAGGTTGTGCAGCCTGGAGAGAGAGAGAGAGAGAGAAGGATTTCCTCATATTGTGAAATGTAACAGTCTTTTTACAAACCTGCTGATCCTGGAAAAGTTTACTTTATGGGCCTGGAAAATAACACATGAGCCCAGGCAAATAAACATGATTTGGCCGTGACTTGTTTTTGAATGTGTGTGTACACATGTGTGTGCTGTATCTCTGTATCCTTAACTGTCCATCTCATCCAAGAATGTTTACAGTCTCTCGGGATCTTGGCTCTTGGGATGTTTAGGATACAAAAGGGAAGAGTTATCTCCATTTTCCCAAATAACATGGAAAACTGAGCAAGGGTTCCTAACCTTAGTCAAGAGGAAAGAACTACATAACCATTCATCTGCCATAAATGCACTCCAATATAATACTGTGGAAATACTTTCATAAATATCAAACTAAGCAGTTTTAGCCTTCTTCATTTATGAGATTTCCAGGTCTTCTTTTAGTTGGAGGGCATGGGACTTTTGGGCTGCCAGCTGTTGAAGAACAGCTATTCTCATCCTCCCTCAGTATTTCAGCTGGTTGGGGCTAATGGAAATTGAAGTCCAACAAGATTTACAGGGTCATACATTCTCCAAACCCTGTTCCAAATGAATCCGTCACTTTTGACTTATCGCAACCCTAAGGTGAGCCTATCATAGGGTTTTCTTGCTAAGTTTCTACAGAGAAGGTATGCCATTGCCGTCCTCTGAGGCTCACCCAGTGGGTTTTTATGTTTGAGCAGGGATTTGAACCAAGGTACTGGAACCTTTTTCTTGCTTTATCTGTTGTTTGGACGTCTTCCATGAACCGTTGGCAGGTTGGTTAGTCTTGCCAAAGCCCTCCTTAGAAGGGTTAACTATTTTTCCAAATGCAGGCGCACCTCACTTAGTACATGGTATTTTCAGCTGTATGAACAAGAAGATTCCTAAACGCAGTATTGCAGAATGGGGTCCTCCTGGTTGGGGTTCCAGCCAACCCACTGACTAGCCCCTCTTGAGGGGTGCCTCATTCTTTCTCCTTGTTTTTCTGTCCCTTTGTCTAACCCATGCTTAGTTGGGTTTGTTTTAATTGAAGTACTTCAGCTGCAAAGGGTCCTAAAGTTACTTACAAACATTAAAAATAAGTCAGGCCCTGCCCACAGGCTAATGGTACAGTCAGCCCTCCTTATCCATGGAGTTTTATCCATGGATTCAATCATCTACGGCTTTAAAATACCTTAAAAAATTACAAATTCCCATAGGCAAAAGTTGATTTTTCCCTTTTATATAAGGGACACCATTTTACTATGCCATTATATTTAATGGGACTTGAGCATCCAAGGATTTTGTTAACCATTGGATTCCTGGAACCAAATCCCAGCGGATACCAAAGGCCTGCTATATAAATTATACAACACAAAAGGAAAAGGTATTGAGAAGAAAGAGGAAAAAAGCAAGCTCAGGTAGTAGACTTACCCCTTTGTTGGTTTCATTGATGGTAGTAGGGGAGCAGGGACTACTATCCACTTGAGCTCTGTCCAACCACAATAGAGATAACTTGTGTTGGCTTCACAAGGACTGGCACTGAGAGATTCAAATTTCCTATTTGTATCTATTACCATGCATAACATGTGCTTTAGGGTCCTGGACAATGAGCAAAAGAATCTTAAATTCAGCTCATCTTTATGAACTTCCTGGAGATCTATAGGGAACCCATTATTTCTTTAACTTTAGCCTTTATCTGCAACAAGAGGATGGATAGTAAAAGTGGTCTGCATTTGAAGGCTGTTATGTTGACTGCTGAAATAGTCAGATAAATTCTTTATGAAAAGGGGTCTTGTAGCATCTGAGGAAGTAGGCTCAAGCCTATGAAAGCTTCTGTTACCAACTTCTGTCTTTCAGTTAGTCTCAAAGGTGCTGCAAGATCCCTTTGCCTACTGATTTTCCAGACTGACATGGCTGTGTCTTAGAGATAAATTCTCTGTGCACTAAGGAAAAGCTTTGTCAGACACCACCACCACAGCTTCCAAATGTCTTGATTTGTCAGGGTCAGTCCCAGTTAATCTGTTGTCCCACTTTTTCAGATGCTTTTAAAATATCCCAGGTTCTCTCTCCTCCTTTCACCCCCCCCCCCCCCCTTGTCCTTGGTTTAATACAAATGGTGCAAACTGAGTTCAGTGGGCAAAACTAGTTTTTATTCAGCTTAACAGCAGATGAGGCAGCAGGCAAAAGCAAAGTGCTACAGCTTCTCCCCGGTTATGTGTTTTTCTTCATTAATAATTTTTGCCATCTTGACCACATTCTGATGTTACTTGGTTGGACAAATCTTGATTTTCATCTGTGAACTGTTGAAGGAAATGCACCATGATGCGCAAACAAGGCCTTGATTCTTGCAGATATAGCTGTAGGTCTAGAAGTAACGTGCCTATAGCTCTCTCCTTTGTTCTCATGTCTGCAATTGAAGCGTGACAAGGAGAACAAGAGAGGGCAAAGAGATGGTGGAGGGCAGGAACAAGTGCCCTCTCTGATATATTAGGCTATAGCTCTCATCATCCTAACCCTGCATCATGTGTATGTAGACCATAGGAAACCTGATATATTAATTTCATGTTATGTCATTTTATTCATTCATACTTTCTGAGTTTTCCAAAATACTTTCCAGAATTGGGGCTCAAACTATTATAGGAAGTTGCCAGGTCAGGATGGTTTGCCCATTGAATCCAATATCGTCCACTTTGATGGGCAGCAGCTTTGCAGGGTTTTAGGCGGAATGACCTCTTAGGCTGCTGTCTCATACCCTCTTACCTGTAGGGATAAGCCCTGTTTAGTGGAGTGGGACTTGTATGTTTGGGCAGTAATGATGACCATTTGTAACTAAGAGAAGGTGGGACTATCACCTTACTCTGTAGTCAGTCACAAAAGCCAAATGCTGTTTTGGCTACATGAGGATTTACTTTGACAGCACTTAGTTTCCTATTAGTATACAGCATATCAGTACTAGGAAATTCACCTTGTATTGCCCAGGTTGATGTCATTGATTTGGATTAAACAAAAGTTCTACTTGTAGCACCTGCAATCCCTAAAATTTATTTCACACCAACTTCTCTCCAAAATAGACCCCAAACTGTAGTTTAAAGAGAAAAAAAACTGTATTAAGCATACAGTATTAAGCATACCAGTTTATAGGCTGGTATGGCTGGTTCTCCCATAAATGCCAAGGGGCAAATACTAAATATTAAATTGTAGTTAATGCACATTAAGATAGCAATGTATCACCTAAAAGATCACAATGTTCTAGAACTGCTGGTAATGGAGTGTATCCACCCTCCTGCTTCTTTCATATTAGCTGACTGTATTTGCTAGCCTGGGAAATCTGTCTGTGATAGTGTTTGCTGATGTTCTTTGCCAGAGAGAGAGAGAGAGAGAGGCAATTTATGTGAAGCCAAGGCTAGAATGGAGCTTTGGAGAGTATCCAGATTCCAACTGATGAGTTATTTTATCATTATTATTTTAAAATATCCCGTAACACTCCTAAATACCAGTGGCTAATCTGTGAGAGATGACATAAGAGTAGTCTTCTTGAGTACATTTCAAGCAGTTTACCAGCAACGCAAATACATAGAGGTGTGGTAGTTCACATGAAAACTGGTGAGTGAGCTGTATGTTACTGTTTTTTAAAACATTGAAGATCATGTCATACATGAACCAAGAGGTTTCAATAAAATAACAAGTAAGGTTAATGCTAATGTGTATATGTGTGTGTGTATAATTATATGGCTAACATTAGTTTCAAAAAATAACATTTCAGGCCCTGGGCCACAACAGAGGTTTAAGAAATGCTGCCAAGACTCTGATCTTTCAGGAGAAGTTCAACCCCTTCCAAAGATCCTTCCTATTGACTGGAATCTTAGCCCTTGGCTCAAACTTTTATTAACCAGCATCTAAGTCTTTTCAGAGTTTCATTTCAACTTCTCCATTTTACCAGAGTTTCATTTCAGTTTGTTCAGCCTCATGACTGTCAACTATTTCCTTGGTATTAGGAGACATGGAGCCTAATCCATGAGCTCAGCATCATCAAGACATTGGTGACATCTCATTTCAAAATGAGCTGTATCCCCTTCTTACTTCCTAGTAACTGGCAGTCACTCAGGGGCAGACCAGGGAGATACATGCTGAGCAATGAGACTTGCAAATTATGCATGGATCTTATAAAACTCTCAAAATGCTAACATGGCCAGCAACCATGCATTTCTGGTAGTCTCCAAGAACGTTTACAACTTTTACTAGATGATTTTGTAATGGCTGGTGGGTTCTGTATTTATTATACAGTAGCTAGAGTCTAGTGTATTTTATATGTGTGTTGAAGCGAAGGCTCCATATCTACTGTTAAGAGTAAAGGATTTGGGAGCATGTATTTTAATTACCCTTAATAGAAAGTAGTTGAATCCTGCTTCTCTTGGTTGGTGTTTTGGAGCTTATGCATAGGTTGTGTGTGTATGTGCCTTCAAGTCGCCTGTCAACTTATGGCAACCCCATAGGTTAAAAGGGCCAAAATACCCTAAAGGCACCTGGTCCTGTCTGATCTTGAAAGCTAAGCAGGGTACCCCTGGTTAGTACTTGGATGGAAGATGCCGATGAATACCAGGTGCTATAGGCTATATTTCAGAGGAAGGAACTGACAGAACCACATCTGAGTATTTGTATACAAACAAGCAAGCAAGCAAACAAAACTCTATGAAATTCATGGGGTTGCCATAAGTTAACAAGTGAATTGAAGATGTATGTGTGACAACCTTGAAGAAATGGGGTCCTAGCTGGATGCTTGTGCTCTGGTTTTCTTTTATTCAGATTGAATAGTGTTTGCATTGTGCTGTGTTTCTCTTTTGCTTATATGTATAGTGATTATATTGTGTTACTGTTATATGCCTGTGCTATGTCAGATTAGTATACCTTCTGTGCATATAGTTATCTTATGGACTCTGTTGTAATATATTTCTTTACATCACACTTGTACATTCTGATTAGCACTTTGTGATGTGGGCCAGACAAAAAGTCCACCTAATCCAGTATGGTCCCAAAGAGGCTAGCCAATTGTGTATAGGGAACCCATGGCTATCTCATTCCCTTATGTCCCAACATCTGCTATTGAGTACCAACTTTGTACCTAACTAGTCACCTGATAATTGTTGGCAACCAACAATTTCCTCCTTTGCCAAGTTGCTCAGCTTTCTGGGCTGGCGCCAAATGAATCGAGACTCCTTTCTTTGTGGTTAAAACAGAAATGCAGCAAACTCTCCATGGAGAAACTAAGCAATTTGTCCCTTTGTCAGTCCATTGTGCTTCTAGCCTGATTTTTTTGTTACTAGCTTGGCTCTTGCTCACAAAAGGCACTCCATTCATTCTTTTTAGTGTAGAATAATGTCATTTCTGTCCACATGTTCTGTCCATAGAGTAGGGGGACTTATTTTATCTTCTTGCATGTTGGAAATATATCTAGTACTGCCAGGGATAGGGAAATTTGGCTTCCCAAAGATTTTGCTCTTCATCTTCTAGAAAATGTATCCTGTGAGACAGAGAGTTTAAAGTGAGCTGAACAACAGCAAATATACATATATAGAGAGCAAAACAATGTCAATAAAGTCAGAATATGAGAATTACAGATGGTAAAGAAATATTCCAACTCTGGGTTAAAGGGAAGTTATTTATATGGAAATGTATATTGAGAAGATGTAAATAATTGATGAAAATTAAACAGACCTTTGTATATCGATACAATAGAAATCAGTGAATATCTTTTATTTTTTATTTTATACTGTATAATTCATATAGGTAGGTAGGCAGGTAAATAAATATACAAAATGTATCCATTGTGGTCAATGCTAAGAGAGTATGGGAACTGTAGTCCAAAACTTCTGGAAGGCCAAAGTTTTCCCAGTGCTAGTTTAGTCATGTCATGAACTACATAAGACACATCTTTTCCAGATAAAAATGAAGCATGCTCAATTCATCATAGTGAAAAAAAATATGTAGTTAAAAAATCTGTTGCCTTTGTAACATGCCCTATCTATCACCCACCAGCCAAAACTGTTGTTTTACAATGGTTGGTTTGGCTGCTTAGCCTTAGCTTCTATGCAGAATCTTGTGCTTAAAAAGTGAAGGGGGAAAATGGCTCCTGCCTAATAATTTGTTTGCCCTTTGGCCTATTTATAAGCACAGCCCCAGGCCCCAGGGAGTTGTGCCAGCAGAATTGCCAGCCAACAATTAACACAAAGAGAGAGAGTTCCCTTACAAAGCTGCATGTTCGTGCCTCTGATGCATGTGATGATTCAACAGCAATCTCCCCGATCACTCACTCAGACAAAGGGCACCATTCTCACATTGCAGTATTACTCCTCTCTTGTTTATATAAAGAGTAGTACCCATCTCAGAGATTTAAGGACCAGTGCCCAGCGTTAACCATCTGCATAAGCAAAAAGGACATACACAAAAATGATTGATCAGCAATCGATACAGTGATAAGGCAGAGACGGTATCCTAATGATAGCTGAACTCTGCGAGGAAGCAATCTTGTCAGAAAAGGAAACGTTTCATAGCTCATACTTCCAATTTCTTTCTTTCAGTTAGTCTCAAAGGTGCTATAAGATTTCCCTACATACTGTAATCCATTATAGAAGCCCAGTAGAGAGGGATATATAGTTGTCTCTCCATAGGAAGAAGGTCCCAGATCTTTAGGGCCACAGCTGTAAAGGCCCTGCTTTTAGGCTACTATGTAAGATGGAGCAGAAAATGTACTAAATTTAGCGGTGCCTTAATTCAGTATCATATCATTACATAGATGATAGCTTTCTTTGAATATAACTTCATTTTGTTAAATAGTTGTGCTTATTTAACACTAAAATACAAATCTAGAAAGAAAGAAAAAACATATAAAGTATCAATTTGTTCTTGAATAGCATCACTTGGAAAACAGGCAATAGATGTCTTCCACAAGCCTGTTAAACTGTTAAGCTAATGGTAACCCACAAGTTGGCCATGAAAACTCACTAAAAGCCTTGGGCAAGTCACAATCTCTAAACTTGAGAGGATGGCAATGGCAAACCCCCTCTGAAGAAACAAGTTGGAAGTGACATGAAGGCAAACAGCACACATTCCACAGATTATGTATGATCTACTGATCATAACCATGGGATGGTTATGAACAGTTGTGGCTGGTGGATCACACATCATGGTGTGGTGAGTCCTGCCTGGGTTTTTATCAGAATTTTAAAGGAGTGAGCCAAATTAAAAAAACTTGTTTCCAAAATAGTTCCAATTTCTTGGGCAATTTCTTTAAAGTTCAGGCTAAAATCTGGATCAGATTCATGTACAGACACCCACCAGGGAGGCCACCAGCCCCTTGCAAAGTAGGATGGATCTGGCTATGTACAGCTTACTAGGTTGCAGTTTACCCAGATCCAGTTACCAAAACAGCTTTACCAACCCACAGTTTTTAGGTGGAGGAGAAAACTATCCTGAGATTTTATTTTAGAAAGGAGGCAAGCTTCAGGTGGAAATGAAATGAATCCAGTTCTTTTCTTATGATGCATTTTTTAAATTGTTCAAGTGTTGGCACTGTGGATCTTTTTACTTACAGCTGTGGCAGTAGGTAGATCCTCCCGGAAGGCCCATAGTGGCTAGGATGGAGGAGGCTAAGTAATTTAATGCCTTACCAATCCATTGAGGGCAGGTAATACTAATGCATGAGATGTAGTTGGCTGATTCTTTATTCTCTCCAAGAAGCTGCCTCTTGCTTTTGTGCAGAAGTCTCTTTTCTGCACATACTTTTTTGCAAGTAGGAAGTTGAATCATTTTTATTGCTTTGCACCTTATGGGTGTTTTTTTAATTATTTTAATTTTAGGGTTCCTACAGCTAACAATCAAAAGCCGTTGCACAGCTATTCTGTCTTTTTTTTTTTTTCTTCAATTGATGTTTTGGTTAGGCAGAAGACAGAAGAAACACAGGGGGGCTGCAAATTGAAAGCAATGACATCTAGATGCTATTCACTGCAAATGCCAGTGATTGGGTCATTATGAGACTTCAATAAAAGTGCTGTCTAGAAACCCCTTTCATGATTTTGGGATGTAAAACTGTAGTGCTGTGCCTTGGATTTTGTTTTTAATTGAAGAGAAAAACGTTTTTCAGCCAATTGATGCCTGGGAAAAGACCAAGATGCACATCTGCAGTGAACTATATTGTCTGGACTAATCACTTTGGCTTGGCAAAGGCCTGACATGTCCATGCTGTGTGAAGCACCTGGGAATTGTAGCATCAGATTAGGGAAGGATGGTAGAGATTGCATGGTGTCAAACCTTCCCTACCCCCAAGATGTCTCCTCTTACATTTCCTATCAGCCCATCCAAGGATTGTAGGCATTGTGTAGGCTAAAACATCTGGATGGCCAGATGTTCTGCATCCCTGGTCTAGGCAATTCTGAGCAGTATATGACAGCTTCCTTCCATAGACTTCTCACACTATCATACATCTACAGAGCTTCAGGAAAGGTTCTTGGGTGACAAAATACCCTCCAGTTTTTCAGCCCTGTAGTGTGGACATTTCCACCAGTGGTAGGCCTTAAAAATGAAATAATAATAAAAAATAATAATCCTTGTTGTGTGTACCTAGCTTCTGCAAACACAGTGACGAAATGGAGCCCATTAGATTTGATTAGCACATAACAAAACCTACAACTAAGGGTCTGAGATTTCAACTCACAGCCCCCTACTATTCACTTTGCACTTTTGTTTTTAAAGCTGCTTGCTAAGCTGCTGCAGTTGGCAAATGTTTCTCAGGCTCAAGAGTTAAGAATTATAATTGAACATGTTGAGAAAAGCTAAAGAAAAGCCAGAGAAACCACAAAATTCTCATTAATCTCTGAAATAAGGAATTTATTATTTGTCACACTTACATTTCCCCTTTCTTTCAAGGAGTTCAAGGCAACATATGTGGTCCTCCCATTTTTATCTGCATAAGAACCCTGTAAAGTAAATTAGGCTGAGACAGCGATTGGCCGTATCCGTATGGCACCCAATGACTTTCATAACATAATCAGGATTTGAACCATGGGCCTAATCAAACACATTGATTAATCCGTCACATTGATTAATTTATTTTATACAAAAGTCTAATTAAGGCACAAAAGCTTATGGCATAATAAACATGCTGTTGTTTACAAAGGAATAGCCATGTTAGTCTATTGCAGCATAAAAAGGATGAAGGGAGTAAGAGAAAATAACAACGTAAAAAAATGAAAGGAGGGGAAGAAAAAATATGGCATCACCTTTAAGACTAACCAGCTTTTATTTTAGCATTATCTTTTGGATATAACCAATTTCTTTGGATGAAGCACTCATCTTAAAATAAAAACCAGTTAGTCTTAAAGATGCTGCCATTTTTTTCCCTTCCCTGCCCTTCCTCTTTTTTATTTTCTTCTTTAAAAGTGCTTAAAGGGTTCTTTGTTGATTCAGAATACACTCTCAAGTATACATAAAAGAATTATAATTCACAACAGAAGTAAAGCCCTCGGCAATAATCCTAACCACATTTCACAAAGAGCTAGTCCGAGCAAGCGCGGCAGGAATGACTTCCGAGTAAACATGTAAAGGCTTGCGCTGAAAGTGCATGCAACTGTTGTTTCTTTGCATGTTCCTCTTGTCTCTCTATTCCATGTTCCTCTTGTCTCTCCTATCCACTCCCCCACATCTGTTTCATTTTTGTCAGTCTTGTATCATTTCTGTCACCTTGGCTGCCTGCCTTCTACACTATGGAAATGTTGGTTCCCTGTTTTCAATTCCTGGCTCTGCTGTAGAATTACTGCGTCTATACTGCAGAATTAATACCGTTTGACTTTTTTAACTGCCATGGCTCAATGCTATGGAATTATGGGAGTTGTATTTTCATGAGATATTTAGCCTTCCCTGTCAGAGAGCTCTGATGCCCCAGCAAACTACAGATCCCAGTATTCCATAGCATTGAGCCATGGAAGTCAAAGTGGTGTCAAACTACTTTACTTCTCCAGTGTGGCAGCGGCCTCAGTTGCCTTAAGGCAGGATCTGCAATGCAGGATGTGGTAATGACCAGTGGCATCACTATGGGTGTGTGTGTGGGGTGTGTGTGTGCAGACCACAGGTGACAGCCTAAGGGTGGTGATGCCACTGCTTGTCAACCATCTGTATTTTGGCAGAAACCAGGCTGTGGCATTCATATGTTTCCCTTTAAAATGCTTGAAGAGATGGTGGGAGTGGGGTGAAGCTCAGTGGGAAGAGAAAGGAGAGACCCTCCAAATTTAAAAAATTAAATTGCTTTGTCTGGGAGGCGGCAAATTTGAGGAAAACTGGGCTACTGCTGTGTAGTGGTAAAAGTTGCCATTTTCAGCCTGCCCACCTCAATATGTGTTGGAGTAAAACATCACCATGATTATGCTGGATGGAAATGATGGGAGTTGTAATCCAATACAAGGTGTTGGTCATTACCTATAAAGCCCTAAATGGCTTGGGCCCAGGATACCTCGAGGACCGCCTCTCCCCATACAATCCGCCCCGCACTCTCAGAACATCTGGGCAGCAGCTGTTGAGGGTTCCAGGGGCTAGATTAGTTTCTACTTCCAAGAGGACTTTTTCCATCTCGGCCCCTACCCTCTGGAATTCTCTGCCCATTGAGCTCCGCTCGGCCACCTCCCTGGCCCAGTTCAAAAAGGGGCTGAAGACCTTTTTATTTAAACAAGCATTCCCTGATGTAAGCCCCGACTAACTTCTCCCTCTCCTCCACGTCAGCAGTGGCAAGCTGGCTTGAGTGTTTTTATTGGATTTTGTTTGCTTGTATATTGTATTTTATGTATTTTATGATTGTTGTACACTGCCCTGGTTTTACAGAAGGGCGGTATACAAATAAAAATTTTATTATTTATATTATTATTATTATTATTATTATTATTGGGAAGCTGATGGTTGGGAAAGGTTGTGCTAGTTGAATCTTTGAACTGGGTACAAGGGGAGCCTATGCACAGAGCCTATTCCCCTTTGGAGTAGTAAACCTACATCAGAGCTATGCCACTTCAGACACAGAATCATACAATCTTTTAAAGTTTTTTTTAAAAAATCACATTTTAATCAAATCTTCACAGTGTATATGAAAAATATATTTAGGTTGTGCATATGATATTGTAATTTGAAGGTATCATTTTAATTTTGCTAGTCATCACAACTGCTAGCATGACATTCAGTGGCGTATGGGAATTACAGTTGATGAATAACATTAGTGTTACTTGCATCCAGAGATATGCAAGAACTACTGCATTATTGCTAATATCCCCTTTCTGGTCAAGGCGTCTGAGTGTGCGGTGCCAGGACAACTTTAGATGTTTTGTAGGAAAAAAAAGATTTAAATCTGCTTTCTGAGCAATGAAATAGCCTTAGTTTTTCAGACTGTCACCTTACTCAGGAGGAAAGACAGGGGGGTGCTACAGACTATAGAGTTGACCTTCCTAGATTTCTCTGCAGCTTTTGATACCATTGATCATGGCATCTTATTGAACCCAGCTCTGTGGGATGGGGGTAGGAGGCACTGTGTTAAGGTGTTTCCATTCTTATCTACAAGAGTGGCACTGGGGCATTGCTGGTGCACCTCATGGATGTTAGGCTTTGGGATGCTGTGTGGTTCCATCTTATTCCCCATGCTATTTAATATGAAGCCACTAGGGAATGTCATTGGGGCTGGGTGCCATCAGTATGTTGATGACACTCAGTTCTGCTTTTCATTGGAATCCCTTGGGGTTACTCAGGTGATGGACCAGTGCCTGAATGCTGTAATAGTTGAATCCTGATAAGACAGAGGCTGTGTGGATTGGCAGTCTGGGATTTGGGAAAATAGTATGTCCTTGGTAGAACTGCTGTCCCCATGAGGTGGCTTTGGGCCAGTTAGTATCTTTTATCCAAACCTACCTCACAGGTTTGATGTAGGGCTGAAAATGGGGAGGACAACTAGGCATGCCACTTTTTCCTCCTTGAAGGAAAGATGGGGTTTAAATGTAGCAAATAAATCAGTAACATCATTTCAGTTATATGCTTTTTTGGCTTGCTTACATTAGTATACTGAGACACCAATGTTCACCTATGAATAACGTTGACTAATGGATCATAGAATCTTATGATAGAGAACTGTAAAGTTGAAAGACGTGCCAAGCATCATCAGTCCAACACTGTTGTCAGTGCAGTGATGTATACTATATATTGAAACTTACATTATATATTGACTCATATTTATATAAAATCCCAATAATTACAGTTATTATAAATTGTGTTGCCTTGGACATACATCTGGGAAACTGTTTTATTGTCTTTCCCATCAAAAGGCTCTGTTACAGCTGGGGCAAATCATGTTAGCATACAAAGCTCATGGAAAGGTTTGTTTGATTCCTGATAGCAAATGCAAATGCTGGAGGACTGGGTGAGGGGATGCATATTGTTTGTCCATTAAAATCTATTAATGCTCTGTTCTGGAAGTCAATATACAGTGCTTTACTGGAAGAAATTTCCCTTATTCCCAAGAGCTGGTAAGAGCTGCACTTTAGACAGATGTGAGAGATAGGCTGCTGGTATCCTCCTGTATCAGCATGGCCTCTTTAGCCCCCCTAGTTTTCTATAAATGTTCCAATTTGTCGTCTACTGGGCTTTGGCCTTTGCAAAGAATTTACAGTAAAGCTGGCTGCTGCTTAGCAAAGCTCTGAGCTCCCTCTGCTGCTCTTTGCTAACATAAACTGCAGCTGCTACTACAGCTCTACTTTACATCTGTAGTTTCCTTGCCAATCAGAGTTAGAGATGGAAAGGTCTGGAAAAAATTGAAAAATTCAGAGGGGGGGGGACCCTTTCCCCCACTTTTACCTCTGAAAACTTGTTTTCCTGGAAAAGAGTTGATTTAGAATATTTTCTTTTAGAATGATGAATAAGATGCTTAAGATAAGGTGTTTATGTTTTTATTTCCCTCCCCCCTATTATTTGGAAAACAATGTACAGTATCAGGTAAACTTTTATGTAATATAAAGTCAAAGGCTTTCATGGCCGGCATCCATAGTTTTTTGTGGGTTTTTCAGGCTATGTGGCCATGTTCTATAAGAGTTTATTCCTGACGTTTCGCCAGCATCTGTGGCTGGAACATGGCCACATAGCCCAAAAAACCCACAAAAAACTATTTTATGTAATAGTTTTTTGTGGATTTTTTGGGCTATGTGGCTGCATTCTGGAAGAATTCATTCCTGATGTTTCGCCTGCATCTGTGGCTGGCATCTTCAGTCTCAGGACCAGAGTCTGACACCTGGTGATCCCGTCCTCTTATCCACAAAAGAGCTGGTTGTGTTCATAAAAACAGAGGAAACCGCCTTATAATTACAGTATTATGGTCCTTGCTCTGCCTTACTTAGCAGTGAGGAAGGACTGCAAAAAAGTTTCTGGTCTAACCACTTTAGAAAGGGAGTTCCAGAGCCTGAGAGCAGCCACAAAGACTTTCTCCTGTGTTCCCACCAGATGAACTTGTGAGGATGGTGGGACAGAGAGAAGGGCCTCTCCAAAAGATCTCAAGAGACAAGCAGGTTCATATAGGGAGATATAGGGCCTGAACAGACAGGCCAAAAATAAAGCTGCTTCGGGTCACTTTGGAGGTATACTGTTTAAATTATACACACATCTTAAGAGGCCAGACGCTGCACAAAAGCTGCGTTCCAGCCCTTAGTACTGGAACATGGCTTTGGCGCGGCTTCTAGCCTCCTAGGATACATGCATCATTTAAACAGCATACTTCCAAAGTGACCCGAAGCAGCTTTATTTTGGCCTGTCTGTTCGGGCCAATAGTCCTTCAAATAACCTGGAACTGAGCTGTATAGGGCTTGGTGGGTCAGAACAAGTACTTTGAATTGTGATTGGAAACAGCACCCGGCCTGTTGCAACAAGGGGATTGTTGTGGTTATTGTTATTATTTTATTTACTTATATCCTGCCTTTCTCCCAATATAGGAACTCAAGACAGAGTTGATACTGGTACTTAAAGATGGGACCTGTTATATACAAAGTATTGCTGTGCTGATGAGCTGTACGCCTTTCGGTTTCTTTTCCCCTTCCTTGCACTTCTGCTAGTTTTTGTCTGCCTATAATCATGCCGTTCTTTCTGTGCTTTCTCCACTCCACCTCCATCTTTTGTAGTTCTGACACTGCCCAAGCTAACCACCAAGTCTTCGGTCCAACTCACATTCCAAGCACATCTGTGAACATAAACATGCTGACTGCCTTGGCATGAGTAACCTCCTTAGTAATGTGGAGGTTTCACTTCTCCATTTCATGCTTTTTCTCATTCTTGTGGTTATACAAAATGCTTGAAATGGAAGGTTCTCTAAAGATTCAGTAACTTGAAGCACTTTGCATTTTCTTTGGAGCCCTTAAAGGATGCGGCGGCGGCGGGGGGGATTGAACATTTTTAGTAATATGAGTAAGCATATCTGGATCAAACTAGCTAAGCTTAAGCTAATACCTGCTGACATCTCCCCTGCCACTTGAATATCAGTTTTCTTGGGTGGGAAATTAGGATTTAGTTCTGATGTGGCATAGTTGTTTGAGTGTTGCACTGTGGCTATGAAGTCCAAGGTTCAATTCTCCATGTGCCTATGAAACCCATTGGATGACCAGTAACATGCTTTCAGCCTCAGAGGAAGGCATGCGCAAACTTCCCCTGAACAACTCTTGTCAAGAAAACCCAATGATAGGTTCTCTTGAGTGTCGCCATAAATCACAAATGACTTGAAGGCACAAAACAACAATCTGACAAATAGACTTTGCTTTCTAGGTTATTGTATGTTTAGTCTACAATCCTGGAAGCAAACTCTGTTGACTCAGAGGGACTGTCTTATGAGTAGACATGTATATAATTGCATTGTTAGTAATGTATGCTTTACTCAACACTACAGTAAACATGACCAGCCCTGGTTAGTACTTGGATGAGAGACTACCAAGGAATAGCAGGTGCTGTAGGCTATGGGGCTCTCCAAACTGCCCCAAAGGGACAGGCTGGAGGCACCCAGTTTCCCTCTGGAGGGACGCCGCAGCAGCCAAACCACAGGGCGTCCCTCCGGACCAAAAAGAACCCGGGAAAAAAAGGGCTCTTTTTGGCATATGGGGATGACATCATCAGTGCGCCACTGGTGCACTGTGATGTGTCCATGACGCAAGTGTGGCGCCTGAGGTGCGGACGCAGTGCTGTGCTTGTCTCATGCACGCATGCACCATATGTACAATGCCATGTAAAGAAGGTACTGTCCATACGTGTTAGGGTTCTGGAGCGTGCGGATGCTGCATGCTTCGGAATCCTAAAATTGGCCCCAGGCCGCCGCAAACCAGCAGGCTGTACTGGGCCAAAATTTCAGAGGAAGACAGTGGCAAACCATTTCTGAGTACTCCTTGCCTAAGAATATCCTATGAAATTCATGGGGTTGCCATAAGTTGACAGATGTCTTTAAGGCACATCTGTCTCACACACATACTATAAACTAATAGACTAGTTCTGAATTAGATTGAGACCTGTTAAGTATTGTCTACTGAATGAGGAATAAATAAATAATAAAATGGTCTAAGGTAGTCACTTTTGTTCACTTCAGACAATTTTTCCAAACACAGTGGCCTCTAGATGGTTTGGATTATAGCTCCCATTGTACCTGACCATTAACCATTTTGGCTGAGCCTATGCAGGTTCAAAATATCTAGATAGTACTGCACTGGGGAAGTGTTTATTAACTGAGTTGTAGTCATAGGTTGCTTGACTGACATTTAGAGAATAATAATAATATCATTTTACCTGCCTCTCCCCAAGGCTCGAGGTGGGGCACAACATAGATTAAAACATAAACAGATAAAAGAGTGGGCTAACTTACTGCATATACTCATGTATAAGTCAAGAAATTGTAGTAAAAAAATTGACCCAAAAACTGAGTCAACTTATTTTCAGGTCAATTTAAGTACTGTATTTTAATTCAAAAGGACCCATCCCCTGGTGAAAGACAAGAGTATAATCTGTCCTCGAAGCACTGTTCCCCCACCCCCCCTCTCTCTCATCCATCCAGCATTTACTATGAGCCCAACAGTGAGACCTGCTGGAATTTTGTAAGTTCTTTGGCAGCATTTTATTTTGCTTCATCCTTAGAGTCTCTGCTACATGCTCTTAAGTTATACCCTCAACTTATCCATGAGTCCATAATTTTGGCCCCAAAACCTGCCCACAATTTATACATGAGGTCACCTTACAGTAGGTTACATATGGTAGTTACTTATTTCAACATCTTCATGGGGCCAGCCAGGCCTAGCCCACCCCATCCCCGGCAACTCACAGAATATTAAAAATACGGGAATTATTGTAATACAGTTCCACTCTATAAAAAGCAGCAAGACAAAAAAGGTATACCAGCAGCAGTTAGTAAAGTAGAGAAATATTGGATAGCACTCCATATTCACTGGGGGTTGGGACACAGGACTCCTGTGAATGTGGAAAAAAACACAAATAACAAAAACACTATGTTTTTACTTGAAAGTACACCTCTCTAGGAATCTTTGGATCCTCTAGTGCAATCTGACAGACATTGACCATAGAGTTGCACTGGAGGAGCTACAAATGCCTAGTGCAGTGCTCATTCTAGGAATCTCTAGGTCCTTCTGTGTGACTTTAGGGTAAAGTTGACCATAGAGTTGCACTGGAGGACCTAGATATTCCTAGAGAGAACGTATTAAATAAATCCGTGAATAATCAAATCCACAAAAGTCAAAGCTGGAAAGTTCTGGGCACCACAATTTAAAAAGGATGTTGAGAAACTGGAGCGTGTACAAAGGAAGGTGACCAAAATGGTGAAGGGCTTGGAAACCATGCCCTATGAGGAATGCCTTAGGGAGCTGGAGATGTTTAGCCTGGATAAGAGAAGGTTAAGGGGTGATATGATAGCCCTGTTTAAATACTTGAAGGAATGTCATATTGAGGAGGGAGCAAGCTTGTTTTCTGCTGCTCCAGAGACTAGGAACCGGAGCAATGGATGCAAGCTCCAGGAAAAGAGAATCCACCTCAACATTAGGAGGAACCTCCTGACAGTAAGGGCTGTTCGACAGTGGAACAAACTCCCTCAGAGGGTAGTGGAGTCTCCTTCCTTAGAGGTCTTTAAACAGGCTGGATGGACATCTGTAGGGATGCTTTCATTTAGATTTCCTGCATGGCAGGGGATTGGACTGGATGGCCCTTGTGGGCTCTTCCAACTCTATGATTCTATGAAATACGGCGGGATTATGTATATTAAACCACGCAGTTGAAAATGAAAGATTTTTAAAAATAGCAACAGTTAGATACAAAGTACTTAAATATCAGTTAAAAGGATCTTGGAACAAAGTTTTCAAAGCCCTTGTAAAAGCTGACAGGACAAATGTGCTTACCTTCCGAGGGTGTTCCATAAACATGAAGCTGCTGCCAGAAAGTACCTCTAGTGCCTATCAGTCTTGGCATTAAGGCAGTGCACAGATTTATGGGGTTACAGCATGTCCTTCAAGTATATTGCTCCCTAACTATTCAGGGCTTTAGAGGTCATCACACATTTAAAACTAAGCTCAAAAACAAACTGGCACCAATGTAGCTGATAGAGAATACCGTAGTTCATTTTATTTAGAATAATTTTAGAATAATTTATGTAATTACTAGATAAAAATAAATTGTCCTCTTTCCTCATGGAGCTGTTTCTTAAAAGTACAGAAACAATGCCATCTCTGTGGATTTTCTTGTTTATTTAAGTGAAAAGAACAGATTCATTCATATAAAAGGAGGTGAACTCAGTACTGGAAGAATGTTTGGGGTTTTTTCATATGTAGAGATCTTGTAGCACCTTTGAGACTAAATGAAAGAAAGAAGTTGGTAGCATGAGCTTTCATAGACTTAAGTTGCATTAAGTCTACGAAAGCTCATGCTGCCAACTTCTTTCTTTCATTTAGTCTCAAAGGTGCTACAAGATCTCTCTCTACATCCTGATTTTACAGACTAACATGGCTGTATCTTCGGTTTTCTGCATGTTCAACTTGTGAACCACCAGCAAATGTCCTTAGTAAAAAAATCTAGAACTGTCAGTTAAAAAAAGAAAAACCAAAGTTACTAAAACAAGAAGACACAATGTGGAAACAAGGTTGTCTAACCAGTCTGTGCAGTTACAAATCATAGCTGTTCATCTTCCATTATTTTAAAAATTCAGCCAAGTTTGCTGCTGCAGTAACCATTCCTATCTCGCAAGTGCATATGCAGTCTTATTTAAATGGATGCCTTTCCTTAAAATTTAAAAAGAATTGAAAGAACTGGTACAGACTAGATAAAGATATTTCTTTGGATGACAGACTCTGGGTAGGCAGAAAAGATATTGCTGAAGTTCAACAGCAGTAATAATAAAAATGACACAGATTTCGATTTAAGGGCCTGTTGTCCTTTCCCTTTGCAGCAGACTAATATCTCTTAACTTTAACAGGATTTGCATACAGAATTGCAAAGGGAAAAGGCCTCCAAATCTATTATGCTGTCATGCCTTTTTACTAGCAAATGTTCCCCAATCACCATTTAAAACAAGGAATGGTATTGATCTCCACAGGAAGAACCTGGGCAGGTAAAAGCTCCAGCATTGTTTTAAGAAGAAAAGAAATTGGATTGCTGTACTTAATGTTATTAAGCTGCAATCCACACTGTGAAAATAATGCAGTTTGACACCACTTTAACTGTCATGGTTCAGTGCTTTGGAATTCTGGAATTTGTAGTTTTGTGAGACATTTAGCCTTCTCTGTCAGAGAGCTCTGGTGCCACAACAAAACTACAAATCCCAGGATTCCATACAATGGAGGCAAAGTTAAAGCAGTGTCAAACTGCATTATTTCTGCAGTGCAGATGCAGCTTAACAGAGACAGAGTTCAAGAGGCCCATGGGAAACAAAAAAAAAAAAAAAAAAGAGATGCTTTATATTCCAGCACTGTGGCAAATAAATGCTACAAAGGCGGATGGATGGCACTGGGAATGTAAACCGTGTAGTCTATTTTGTATATTTAAAATGCTGCCTCACCAGAACAGCAGTTATCTTGGTAGGCAACCAAGCATATATTCTTATAAAGCAGAGGCATGTTTTTTGAGCTTGTGGGGAGCAATAAGATGCTTGTATGGACTTTATCACACAGGGAAGATTAGGGGTTTAAATAGTGATTATCCCTTGAAAATTGCGCGATTGTGATTAAAATTTTGACATGACATCAAGATTATCAAGAGCCATTATCCCTGGGAATAACCAGGCAATAAACAGCAACAGTGGGAGAGTGGAAGGAGATTAAGGGAAGTGAAAATGGAGAGCTAAAGATGGAAGAGAATGGCATTCCCCCCCCCTACAATCTAAATCCAATTGTTAGTTCCAATATTAGTCCCAATTAGAGTGAACCTTTTTTGAGGGAGAAGCTGCAGTGTATACAGTATATAAAGGTATGGCCAAGTGTTGTTCTGGGGCATCAATGCTTTGGATTCTACCCAAGAATCTATTAAATCATTGGATAATGTGGGGTGTTCCAAGCAGTATCACTTTTTGTAATTGTACTGTTGTGATCCTATCTCTGCCAATTTCATTCAGATGTTTGTTAGTCTATTTGGAATTGCTCCCACAACTGGAACCAGAGTTTTATTTTTTCAGAGGTGCTGAATCCCAATTTCTCAGAGCCTATGAGAAGTGGTAGAAATTAAGTTTAACTCTCCATTTTGACTTTCTAGTAGGTGCTTACGCACATTGAAACTGAGAAGGAATAGGAAATACCCTAGAGATGACTATGGGCCCAAACAGACAGGCCAAAATAAAGCTGCTTTGGGTCACTTTGGAGGTATGCTGCTTAAATGTCACACACATTGAAGCAGCTTTATTTTGGCCTGTCTGTTTGGGCCCATAGTGCACAAATGGTTTCCTTCTCTTAAAACTTCCCAAAGGATGAGCATAGAACAAAACAACACACACATAAATCTATTTCAGAATACATTGCTATCCAACTCCAAAGGCATAAATAAAATTACAATATTTTTTCTATATACCTGGGGAGTTTTAATTACAGGTAACAGCTGTACATAACCATCAGAAACATTTACATTTGTATGCCAGATCTGCCAAGAACAAATGATTTTCTTCTGCTCACAAATAATATTCTTGTTTGATTAAAAGACATTGTTGTAATTATGGTGCAACCCAAGAGTTGTAACATTCACAATTTATATCCCATAAATCCCACAGAGGACATAAAGGACTCATTACATTACTCTCCTGAAGAGTTTGTTAACTGCTGTATTGTTTTGTTCTGAGTTTTCCAATTAAGCAGCAAGAGTAATAAACGCTGTGCTTTTAATTTCGCTGAAATTATGAGAGATCTGTTGTTTTCAGACCATATCGTATATGACCATGAACAAGGTAATCTTGCTCTGAGGAGAACAGAGGCAAATTAAATATTACTGTGGTTTGTTTTTCATTGTATTTCCAACTGACTATAGCTTTTTTGTAAAATGAGAGCAGGAGTGTTTATTTTAGAGCGTAGTCTCTTTTGGGTGTAAGTTCCCCCAGTTTGGGTGTGTTTGAATACCAGAGCATTATTTTCATCATGGAGGGTTTTGTGAGTTGGAAAGATCATATTTTGATAAGAGGTGAGGATACAGTGGTGTCATTTTGCTCTTTGAGATTCTGCCTGACTCATTGTCTTTTAAGCCCTAACTTGCTGTCCTGATCAGCCTCTAATTCCATCAGTTTTAACAAGTCAGGAAATGGAACTAGTGGCTCTTTAGACATTGTTGAACCACAGCCCCTCTCAGCCCTAACCACCATTGCCATCACTAATATATGGTGGGATATGCAGTTCAGTAACATCTGGAGAGGCCACACATTTCTCATCCTTCTAGACCCTTTTCAGATACAGTAACTGAAAAATTTGGATTTTTCTAAAGTAATAGTTTTCAGCATTTGATTGTTCATAATTTGGGGACTTCAGCTCTTAGAATCACAGACCACTGGCTATGCTGGTTGGGGCTGCTGCAAACTGAAACCTAAAATATCTAGAGGATGAGAATCAAAGATTGAAAAATATTTAATTAAAGCAGCGTAACTGAATTAATCCTGATCCAGTGAGAACTGCTTATCTGGCATCACACATAATGAATGATGGTGTGTTCTTACTGGTGGAGGGTAACTTGCTGCGAAAGATGGACACTGCCACTATATGTTTGGAGAGTTTCATAGGAGGAATAGTACACATGTTCTGACAATGGGAAAGCATAGCTGGGTAGTGTACAACCAACAAAATATTTTGAAAATTCCTAAAATGCTGAGTAATGTTACAAAGGAAGTAGCAACATTGCTACATATCAAATGGTTGTAACCAGCCACCCTAATGCTTGGTGAGCTCCCCTGTGCTGCCATTTTCAGCTTTAGAAATACACACAAGGACACAGTTTTGGGGTGGCAGAATAGAGTCACCCATTATATTGCATGTTCCATACAGTAGGAGATCCATGACACTAGTGTGGCCATGCTTACTACTGTACAGTGTATCTGCTGGGGTTCGATTCCACAACCCCCTGTGGATACTAAAATTTGTGGATGCTCAAGCCTCATTAAACACAGTAGCTTAGTTAAATGATATTCCTTACATAAAATAGCAAAATAAAGGTTTGCTTTTTGGGGTAAAAAAATTAACGTTGTCAAACTGGTTAGTTGAATCCATGGCTAAAAAAATCAGTGGCTACAGAAGGCTGGCTGTGCTTTGTCACAACTAGTTGTGTGGAGGAGATCCTGGTAGTCTAAGGGCCAAATCATATGCACTTCTTAAACAATGAAAATAGTAGATGATGAGGTTGGATGGGAGAGGAAGGAAGATCCTTACTGGGATCACAACAGGTGCTTGTTCTTGCAGCAATCTGAACTAACTGTGCAGTTATTGTGCTAAGAGCCGCAGTTTTGGAGAGCTTTTCATCTAAATTCCTTCCCCAGTTCTGCATGGCAAAAATAGCACAATTGTCCAGAAGACAGAGTTTGAGAACAGATCATCCTGTGCTTTACATGACAAAAACCCTTATGCCATCAATTCTTTAAAAGGGAAGAGATCTAGGAAAACTGATGAGCAGCTGGGACTGTATGTTTCTGGTACTGGAGGGAATTAATGATAGTGATTTTATATACACATACAATTTATTCTAAATGCACACTCAAGATCCTATTTTTCCCCAAAAGAGATTAAATAGCATTGATTCACTTATATAGAACATGTTTATAATGGAATTCCAAGCTGGGATTCAATAGTGTCCTTAACTAGATCTTGGACAAGTTCTTGGTTTGAATTCATGTTTTTTCCCAACCAGAGGCAATGCTGGCTGACTGATTTGGGGAGTGATTAGTCCAAAAAGGGATTTTTTTCTGCCCTTAAGCAGAGTTTTCAATGCAGTCAAGAATAATGTAGAATAATAGTAGTGAAGGATGTATGAAATTGGCACAGTTGTGGGGAAATGAAAAGAACCCATGAATTCACAGCCTCCTCCAAATCCATAAACCGTATACATCTATGTGAACATCATATAACTGTCTATAAACAACAGGTTAATAAAGAATAGCCTCATCACAAAGAACATGAATATACAATTATGGAAGGGCTGTAACTGTAAGGGGGACTTACTTACATATGTTGGGAAGAATGTACTGCGTAAAGGTAAGTCAGTTTTGGTTTGCTGTAACTAATGTAATTTCAGAGATCACAAAATAAAAAATTAAATTCACCCGGGCCTCCTCCTCCTCTATATATGTCTTGTTTGTTCTTTAAAATTGATGTCTGTTTTAAAGTGATGTGGTTTATTTGTTGGTCTGTTGTTCCTTGCTTCAATCCATGGGGAGAGCTGGGTAATAATAATAATAATAATTATTGTTATTATTATTATTATTATTATTATTATTATTATTATTATTATTGGGAAACTATCTGATATTTTGAGATTTACAAAAGGACACACATAATAAAAATCCTTTGTTGAGAAATGACTTCCCTTTATTGTCTATCTTAACAGTAACTTGCAGAGGTTGAAATCACCATCTCAGTCCTTAGGACACTGGAAAGATGTCTTACAAATGACCCTTAGAGAAATGGATCATCGTGACAACCAGCAGATACCTAGAATACCTTGTATTTCCTACCTCTTCTTCATAACCATCCACATAATGTTGTTTTTATTACTTCAGGTTGATGAGTATTTGTTTTTAAATCAACCTGAAGGTGTTATTTTATAAAGTTTAATTTTAAAAAATAGCTAAATCATAGCCTCCTGTATAATCCATGCAGCAGTACCTGTGTTCTTTGCCTTGCTTATGTGAACACAGCCTGAGTCAGCATAGATAGCTTGTTTTGCCTGTTTAGTTAATGTAATTAATCAGCTAGAAGTTGTTTTCATGCCCTTCCCTGAAGCATCTGGCTGACCGCTACTGAGAACAGGATGCTGCTGAGTTGGGTGGATGCTTAGTTTATCTAGGAGGGCTCTTTTCAAGTTCTTACAGAGTTAGAGATAGTAAATCAAAATAATTAACTGGAAGAGCTTTATTCTTTACCCCATTTTCTTTTCATTTTTTTCTTTACTCGATTACACCTTGTCCAAAGGAAGGAAGGAAAGAATTTCATAATGAATGCGGCAGTATGGTGCTGTTTTATGAAACTAATCCAGAGATTGTTGCAAGATGTTTAGCAGAAAAGTTGTCCTAAGCAGAGGGTCATAGTGCAGTGGAATATATGCCCCACACATACCGGGAAATGAACTTGTTAAGAATGAACTGAGGTTGAACCCGCACTGCAGTTTGACACCGTTTTAACTGTTGTGACTCCATCCTAGGGAATACTGGGATTTGTAGTTTGTTCTGACACCAGAGCTCTCTGACAGAGAAGACTAAATATGTCACAAAACTACAAACCCCAGAATACAGTAGCACTGAGTTATTGCAGTTATAGCAGTGTCAAATGCATTACAGTGGACCCTTGTTATATGCTGGGGTTTGGTTCCAAGATCCCCCGTGGATAACAAGATCCGTGTATGCTCAAGTCCCATTAAATATAATGACATAGCAAAATGGTATCCCTTATAAAAAATGGAAAATCAAGGTTTGACATTTGAAATGTATACTGTACTTTTTTTGAACATTTTCAAACCGTGGATGCTTGAATCCGTGTATAAAAAATCTTTGTATAAGAAGGGCTGACTGTATTTCTGTAGTATGGATGCAGCCTGAATTATCTTCTTGGCTCATTCTTTAGAGATAGATACTCAAGTTGTTGTTTATAGCAGGTATAATTCTAGACATTGTGGTAAGACCTTCTCCATAAGATCTGGGAATTCACAGGGAAATTCACACCAAGAGTGGGGATGCTCTATTATCAGAAGAAGAATGTACTACATGAACAAAAAAATTAAATGATGGAAGTGATACACAGAAGAGCTATATAAAAGAGATGAAAAAATGAAAGACACATGGAACAAAGAATCATATGAAGAAGAATACTAAATTTTAGAAAGTGAGGTTGAAATTGCACTTAGAGAAATTGGGAAGAATAAATCACCAGGAATAGATAGTATTCCAATTGAACTGCTACACATAGCAGATTATCAAATGGGGGAAGAAAAAGGCATGATCCTGGCTAAATCATACAATTGTGTGGAAGATTTTCAGACGACGGCACGCTTATTTAGGATTTATCCTGAGAAGAACCAAGAATGCTCCAGCAACAAACTATTCACAGGGAATTTCCATGAATGGCTTCTCAACAGCACTATTGAAGCATGATTGCCAGGATGCGAAAACAAATTACCGGTAAATTGCATTTGCGAACTGAGGAAGCAACCCGGGACCTTTAAATTTTAAAGGGTCTGAATTTTGGCATAGGCAATTAGTTCCATTGCCAGGATTGGGTTTGCAGTGTATTTCAATCTTGTTTGAAATGTAGGGCATGATTTTGTTTACACAGGATTAAAATACTATGGTGAACTAATAATTTTTTTAATTTTATTTTTAACTCTGTGAGTGGTGGGAACATGATTTGAAGACATGCGCCAAAATGCCACATGCGCAAAATAATCAATTCTAATGTACTAAAGGGTAATTCACAGATATGTGCGGAAAGCAGTTGTGCTATTCTTTGGGTCTTACGTGGCTTTATTGCACCATTGCACGAGTGTGTGAAAATATTGAGTGCTATAGTCTACTGTTGCTTTTTGTTTTCACCACTGTGATTATTGCTGAATTAGCCCTGGTGTGATAATCTCTATAGTTCACACAATTGAATTGCTAAACACAGACAGAAGCAACTTGTTTATTTCTTGACCCGATTACATTCTACACATACTAGAAAATCTTATTTTCCTGATGTGGTTAAATTAGAACTGTTCTGAGCTTTTAGTACCCATCACTTACAAATGATGCTCAATGGAATGGCAATAAACATTTTATTTCCCTTCAGAAACTTGAGTTACATATTTTCATTTTTCCATGGATCGTGAATTGGCATTGACTGGATGCCCCTCTCAGTCTCACAGTCTAGGATGCCTAGGATATAAGGCAGGTAATAATAATAATAATAATAATAATAATAATAATAATAATTATTATTATTATTATTTATATTTCCTGCCGCTCCCTGCGGATCGAGGCGGGAGTGCAGCAATAAAACAATTCCATATAAAATACAATTGTTAAAACAATGACATTACTATTTATTCACTAAAATAATGGATCATCAACTAACATTCACACTAAGATTCATACTCAGATCATCTAAGGTAGTGATGAGACGGATCTCCTCCAACAAGCTGTTCCACAATCTGGGGGCCGTGGCAGTGAATGTTCTGTAAGAAGTTGTTGTTAGCCTGGTTTTTGAGTACTCCAGTAGGTTCTTTCCAGATGTTCTGAGATTGTGTAGGGAGAAGTGTTCCCTTAAGTAACTCGGGCCCAAGCCATGAAGGGCTTTAAAGTTAATAACCAACACTTTGTATTGCACCCGGAAGCTAATCGGCAACCAGTGAAGGGATTTTAACACTGGTATTATGTGGCCTGATCTAGGTGTTCCAGTGACCAGTCTGGCTGCCGTGTTTTGAACCAATTGAAGCTTCTGAACTTGGTACAGAGGTCGCCCCAAGTAGAGCGCATTACAGAAATCTAAGCGAGAGATTACCAGTGCATGTACCACTGTATCAAGGTCCTTTCGGTCCAGGTAGGGACGCAGTTGACGTATCAGCTGAAGCTGGTACCAAGCACTCCTGGCCATCACATCTCATTGAGATGACAACTGTAGAGATGGATCCAGGAGTACTCCTAAACTGCGAACTTGGTCTTTTAGGGGAAGTGTGCCCCCGTCCAAGATTGGCTGACAAATCTCCATCCCTGGACTTGGGGTACCTATCGCAACTACCTCCGTTTTCTCTGGATTCAACTTGAGTTTGTTTTTTCTCATCCAGCCCATTACTGACTCAAGGCAGACATCCAGAGGAGAGATGCCATCCTTAGTGACTGCAACAGTCGGAGACACAGAGAAATAGATGTGGGTGTCATCAGCGTACTGATAACACCGTGCCCCATGTGTCCGGATGATCTCTCCCAGCGGCTTCATGTAAATGTTAAATAGCATGGGGGATAGAATAGTGCCCTGAGGGACGCCAAATGTCAGCTCTCTCTTGGAAGAGCAACTGTCTTCCAGCCTCACCATCTGGAATCTGCCTGAGAGGTAGGAGCGTAGCCATTGGAGTGCAGTGCCCCCAATACCTAACTCCCTCAGGCATTCCAGAAGGATACCATGGTCTATGGTATCAAAAGCCGCTGAGATGTCCAAGAGCACCAATGCTCCTATATGGTTCAAATGACTAATTCATGGCATTTCTTTCAATGCATTTTTTTTAAGTGCCATAGATTGCCATAAGTGACGTAAGTCGACTTGATGCCAAGTAACAGCGAAGTACAGAGAAGAGGAGGAATTAGCATTTGCAAAATGTTTGCAACACAGATGTTCAGGATAGGTAAGTGTTGCATGCATTGTGCACTGAGCTGCAATAAGAGCTTACTGCAGACATAGCTTATTGTTGCAAAGTAAGTGAAGCAAACCAATCATTTTACTATATATCACGCTGAAGTCTTTCTCC
Source organism: Sceloporus undulatus (assembly GCF_019175285.1). Lineage (NCBI taxonomy): Eukaryota > Metazoa > Chordata > Lepidosauria > Squamata > Phrynosomatidae > Sceloporus > Sceloporus undulatus. The sequence continues at coordinate 9,874,979 of NC_056527.1, read as the reverse complement.
CTTTGTAAAATGCGCAGGATTTAAAAGACTTGTTATGTAATTTTAACATGTCTGCTGAGCTGTATTCAAGGTTAAGAGGGCTCACCCTTCCAGAAATGCATGGCAGATAAAGAGCTGAGAGGTTTTTTCCTCTTCCACAAGGGCTCCGAAGGGCTTGGTAACAGCCTCAAGCCAATGATGTTTTATTTTTCCTTTATGTTATTCTTAAAAAAAACCAACCCACTTCTTATTATACCCTTCACAAAACCCATATGTCTGGGCCACAGGAGTTTGCTTTCATAGTGGCTAGTAAAAAAAAAGCATTTTTGCCTTCTGAGTGTACCTCAAGCCAACCCTGTGATAGATTCCTTTAGGTTAATGACCTGAAGGCACACAACAACAAACTCGTGGGGTTTAATGGGGTTTACCCACTACTGTAAATATGTTTAGGACTGTGATGTTTCCTGGTTTGTTTATGCTTGGGAAGCAGGAATTCAGGATGCAGCAAGACAAGTTGAGATGGAGAGGGAACCAACATGCTACTTTTCCAACTATAAACAAGTAATTACTTGAATCTGTCTCTAGCACTAATCAAAATTTACTGCTTCCTTTTAAAGAATTCCTGTAATGGGCACCTTCCTTATAAAGAATCCAGAGAGCAGAAATAAAAGAAAACAAAGCAGTCCATGAAGATTACCGCACTAAAGCTTCCCCAATGTGTTTCTCACGGGCGCGAGCCTGGAACGTGATGAGGGCCAGAATGCTAGTTTACCGCAGCGAAGCCGCCATCGCCACCGGGCGTTCCAATGTGTTCCAGTGTTTCCAGGGAGGCCATTCTGGGAACGGTTTGAAAGGTTCCCAGAAATGGCCTCCCTGAACACATTGGGAACACATTTGGAACACATTTGGAACGCCCGGCACGATGGCGGATTCCACTGTCGGTAAACTAGCGTCTGGCCCTCATCACGTTCCAGGCTTGCGCCCGTGAGAACGCATTGGGGAACGCTTTTACCCTAGTGTGGTAATCTTGTGTTATTGAGCTTGTGATAAATTTTCAGTGATGCAACAGAAGAAATCTGGGGACTAGTTTTCCCTTATAGACAAAATCTTAAGTGGTACTTGCAGCAGATTGAGGATTTCTTCCTCTAGTTCTCCATTTCCTCCCATCCTTGATGAATGTATGGCATTGCTCCAAAGCAGATACTAAAATAAGTAACTGTGTTAATCCAAGACTATGGCCTGTTACAGACAGCCAAAATAAAGCGGCTTCGAGTCAAGTGGAGGTATGGTGTTTCAATGATGCATGCGTCTAAAGTCCAGAAGTCGCACCAAAGCCACGCTCCAGCCCTGGAGCGTGGCTTTGGTGTGGCTTCTGGACTCTTAGGACGCATGCATCATTGAAACACCATACCTCCACTGTGACTCGAAGCAACTTTATTTTGGCTGTCTGTAACAGGCCTATGTCTCTGAACTTTCTCACTTGGCAAAAAAGTTCAAATGCAGCTAGTGGTATTTACTTTTGTGTAAATTGTTTAGAAAGGATGTTGTGAATGTTTGGATGCTAGGAAGAGTGAGTCTCTGGACCATGATGAAGAGGTGCTGGTCTTCGATGCTAGCATAACAGATATTTAAATCTATTCTGCATCATCTAATATGGATTAGTTGAATCATACTGTCAGGCAACATTCAAGTTCCAGTAGAATGGCACTGTGTAGCTTTCTTTATCTCTCCTTCAAACCCATCAGCTTGAAATGCTGTCCTGCTGCTTTCAAGAACTTCTTTGATCTCCAAATATCTGGTCTGTCTTTATAGCCTTTGGCAGAGCGTAGACATGCTCCCCATTTACTCACAGAAATAGCCTGCACAAGTCTGTCCATCCTGGTTTCTGGTCCTATTCATTCCATTCTCCTTTTAACCCTAATTTTGCAGCTTGATCTAAAAAAAGTTTTGAATCTCTGGATGACTGTATTACTGGATCCTCAGCAGTAAGGTGTTATTGACATCTGCAAAGAAAAATAAGGGGAATTACCTTCCTTTCTATTCAGTTCTATCCTTGCTCACTGGAAAGGTATTACTACAATCAGCACTTCACTGATGGGTGCCTTTTCTCCAATAGTGTTACTGTGGCGTTGTCATGTTAGATTGGTGTATGGTAGATGGGTTTTCAGGGCTGTAGTGGGAGTGACTCTTGACATTATTTTCTTCTCCCTTTTGTCTATGCAGTTGTTTTACTTCCTGATTTGTTTCAGGGAGTGCAATAGCATCCTAATGCAAAAGCCTCATTATGCTATGTCCTCAGAAAGCTGGGAACAGCAGGCAGTGCTATAGTGGCCCTAAGAAACAGCTGTAACTAATTTAATAGAAGACCAGTTCCAGATCAATCCCTTATTATTATTATTATTATTATTATTATTATTATTATTATTAACCTTTATTTATAAAGCATTGTAAATTTACACAGCGCTGTACATACAACCAATTAAAAATGAATAAAATAAAATAAACCTGTCAGTGGCATACATTCTAGGTAAAGCAATTAAAAATTAATACATATAAAATTCAAAACAATACCAAACAGGTTAAAATTAGCATCACTGTCCTATCTGTTTTGCTTTCATGTTCTCCAAGAAATGTGATCTTTAAAAAATTGTTATAATGCTGACAGTGTTTTTAAAACAATGTGAACATTTCGAAAGCAGAGTTCCAGCTTCTGCTCAATCTACCATCCCTCTCTAGACGTACAGTTTGTTCTCACTATATTGTCTTAGCTACCCACCTGCTGACAATTTCCACGTACGCCCACAAACTTCCCACTTAACTTATGGACTTGTAAACAATCCCCTTCTCATAGGTGGATAGGTTTGTGATTTCTCCCAATAGCATTCCCAATAGCCCCTCTTTCTAAAGTTCATAGAGTAGGCTGGAGGATAATTGTAATCAAATCTAAATTGTCTGAAGCATGTTTGGCTCACAGTCGCTGAGCATCAGATGAAACTGTTGTCTGTGTTTTCCGGGCTTAACTTGTGTTCGTTGCCATCTCTCTTGTTGCTCTGCTCTGGGAATTAAAAAAACGCCAGGCACGGGTCCCCATCTGTTGTGGCAGGAGCAGCATCCACTGGCTGGACCTAAAATATTTTAATGTTGTTTTCTTCTTTTGACTGAGAAGATATTCCCCACCCACCTACATGCAATTCTATGGATATTTCAACCCAAGGTGCAGGCTTTTTCAGAGCTGTAAGTAATGGATTTGTATGAGTCATCTGTGTTTTCCCTAAGGCTATAGGAACAGCAGATAAATTGTGCCAGTGAAAGGGGAACAGTGTATGTTTAGAGCAAGACAAGACTGAAGGAAAGAGATGTTTGTTTGTCTATTGTGGAACTGCATAGTACATGTGCATGCTACTGTGTGGGTGTTCTAGGCAATGTTGTGTCTGTTTTGCATGCATAATTGATACTGTGATGTTTTTCTTAATTTCAACAAAATGAAAGGCTGTGCATCATGTTCTCTTTGTACTTGTTTTCTGTCTGTAACTTCTCCCCATCACAATTTGAACAGAGAGATTAGATACTTAGAAGGTGGGATGGAGCACAAAGGAGTACGTTGATTTTTTGCTTAACTGTCTGTTCTCTGCACCCTGCAATGTCTATTTTTTATTTCTGTGCATCTGATAGAAACAATCTCAGTACAGTTGCTATCGCTAATACAGAGATGAAGATATAGGTAAGGATATATACACCCAGAGGGAGGAGGGACCCATTTGGAAGTTCACTAAATTTAAATATTGTTGCTGTCATGCTTGAGCTTCAGTTACCTTTGGGTTTCTATCAGACCTGCAGCTGTTGTTGTTGGTAATTGTAAAGATGTAAATCCTATGAACAGCAGCACAAGGGACAGCTTCAGAAGGTAGCAGCTTCTCCTTTGTTGGAAGTTTTTAAGCAGAGGCTGGATAGATGTCTGTGAGGGATGCTGTAGCTGTGCATTTCCTGTATCAGAAGGGTCTTGGTCTATAAGACCCTTGAGACCTCTTCCATATCTATAGGTTTGTGGTTCTATTATATGATTCTATAACCAGCACCTTTTCCTTGGCTTGGAGGAACCTATTAAAATAATGGATTGTGTAAAGATGGGCTTCCTTTATAGCATCTGCTATAATGGTTGAAGAAAAGGTAGCGTCATGTAGTGAAGACTTGTGGTTCATCATTGGGGTGAATCAGCTCTGTGTTCTATTCCAAATTTTAAAGGAGCTCTCCAAGAGGATGAACCTTGTCTTCCAAATAATACCACAATAGTGCCCTTGCTATTCATTATGAATAGGCTACTACTGTACTTATGTTTTATCACCAACACGAGGAAGGAACACAACAATTGCAATACTACCAGTGAAGTCCTATGTAGAAGTGAGCCTCGCCAAATTGATTTCAACTTTTGAGTAGATTCATATAGGATTTTGCTCTAAAATACTATTTAAATCTTCTACACTGCAATCATATTTATGTTTGTCTTGTAGTAAGCTCCAGTGAATTCAGTGAGCCCCACTATCTTAAAAGTGGCTATGGAAGGAATCAAAACTATGAGAAGAAGAGGTAATTCAGTCCTAACAATCCTAGGCTGCAATAGAGTTCCAGATAGATAGGTTTGGAATAATACTTGCCTGAAATTATGCAGAGCTGCTCCCTGTCAAGGTTGAATATTTGGCCAGATGGTCTGACACTAAGCTGGGAATCAATACTTTCCAGAAACTAGCCTTATGAAAAAATGGAGTTTGATATCTTGCAGGGACGTAGCCAGGATTTTAGGAAGGAGGGGGGGTCCAGACTAAGTGGCACCATTATAATGGGGCTTGGGTGCGGCGGCGCAACAGCACGCACCATTCATTTTTCTAATGGAAGGGGGGGTCCGGACCCCAAGAACCCCCCCCCTTGGCTACGTCCCTGTATCTTGACAGGAGACTGAGGATGCTGCCACACTGCAGAAATAATCCAGGCTGATACTTCTTTAACTGTCATGGCGCAACTATATATTTCTGGGATTTGTAGTTTGTTGTGGCATCAGAGCTCTCTGACAGAGAAGGATACATATCTCACAAAGCTACAGATTCCATAGCATTGAGCCATGGCAGTTAAAGCAGGGTCAAACTGCAATGTAGATGGAGCCCAGGACAGATGTCTACACCCAGCACAATATTAATTTGTGAAATTATCTGATATGGGTAGTAGGGATTATCATTACTATATATTACATGGCTTTGAAAAGCGGTTTGACAAATTAATGAAAGGTGCATACTAGCTATGGTAGCTAAATGCATTTTCTATATTAGAATATTGAAAGCATGGACAAGTTATTTTTCAGACTTTAATACCCATTCCCCCACTTAGCCACGCAGGCCAGTGGCTGTGCTGGTTGGGGACTGTAGGGAACTGTAGTAAAAAAATCACTTCCAAGGTCTGAAAGTGCTATATCTCTAGTTACCCAAGCAGTGGAACAAAACAAATATTTTTTAGTCAGAATTGTGAAGTCAGCAAATATTCCACTAATAATACAGTTAAGAATTGGGAATAAAGGAAAATGGCCACACTATTGAATATTATAGTTGTTTTCCTATATTATATCTCTATTATATATCAGCCTCAGGAAGAATGGATGATGCTGATTCATTCCTGGAATATTTGTTAAATGTATGTTAGATTACAGTGACATTTGTGGAAGAGAACTTCTGGTTTGTTTTTGAAAGGTCAAATCATCAGTCGTCATCATCATCATCAATCATCCTTAATCTACAGATGCAATGGGCAAGCAACTGGAGAAGAGATGGCATTTTGTTTTGTTTCCAAGCTGGGCTTTGTTGGAGCACTAAAGGAACTGCAGTCTGTTCTAGCAGAGGCAGTTCTCATAAAAGGATGTTGATTGCCAGAGGAGGGGCAGTAAAGATTAGCTAACACTTTCTAGTTAGAAACAGGGCCAGTGTATGAGGCACATGTATTGGCAGGTACCATAGATCTTGTTGATAGATCATCAACAGGTTTGGCTTCTGCTTTTGGCTTGCCTTCTCTTCAGAGAGGTAGTTTGGTTATGATGGTAAAAAACATCATGTCCTTGAACCCACTTTTACATGTTTGTTTATTTGTTTGTTTTGCATGTTACACCAGTTGCCTTCTCCGGGTATTACCAATGATATACACATGCCATGTAGACTATAGTTTGGTCACATTTAGTGTTCTTGGTTGTGGGGTGTGAGATGATTTCTCTGCTTTGGCCTGAGGTCAAAAAATATTATTTTTTTACTATGACTCCCAGAGTCCCCAACCAGTACAACCATTGGCCAAGGTGGCTAAGTGGGAAAATGGGTAATAAAGTCTGGAAAATAACTCGCCCGCAGTTTGAAGGAGCCATGGTGGCGCAGTGGTTAAATGCCGGTAGTGTACTACTCACTATGAAGTGGTATATAAATGAAGCTGCTATTGCTATTGCTTTAGCCACAGAATGGTCTCAGGTTCACTCCCTGACATCTCTAGCTAAAAGACCAAGTAACAGGAGAGAGGAAATAACTCTTCCACAGCTTCCATTTAGGAATAGTCTAGAGAATGGATGAAAAGTCTGGTAGGCAGTTTTTCATGTTGTTGTTGCTGTTGCTGTTTTGTTGTGTGTCTTCAAGTCATTTCTGACTTATGGCGAGCCATAAGTTCTATCATGGAGGTTTCTTGGCAAGCTTTGTTCAGAGAGGGTTTGCCATTGTCTTCTTTTCCGACTGTGTGACTTGCCCAAAGTCATCCAGTGGGTTTCACTGGGCAAACGGATATTTGAACTCTGGTCTCCCAGAGTCTTAATCCAGCACTCAAACTGGTATACTACATTTGCTTTTTCTGCAGAAGACCAAGTCCAGTCAGACAAGTATTCTGTTTCTAATAGCAGTCAGACAGATACCTCCAACTTGGTCTAAGAATCCAAGACTTTTTCAACCTCTGTTTTCAGGTGTTGTGACAAATAGATAATAGTGGATGGACAACTTCACAAACGATTAATTATTTCTTGTTAAAAACAGCCATCCAATTCTATATTTCTCATCCATTGCATGGGATAGAGAACCTCACAAGCTAATTAGGCATGAGTTTTCTGCTAGTCACCTTAATTGGATGGCCTCAAGTCCTAATATAATGAGAACAGGACCTGATTATCTTTTAATATCTTCATTTGGAAAAATAAGAGTATAAAAAGATAAAGGTATAACCAATCCAAAAGATTTCCAGCACAAACTACAGTGAAATAACTGGGAATTTTGTGAGTGCACATAGTTCTCCATTCATTTAATCTAGGGTTGTGCAACTTCCAGTTATTTACACATATTAGAAATTTTAGTCTAAATTAATATAGGGCATGTTAACACAACTACAGCACTCTAGAAATAAAGTTTAATAATAATAATAATAATAATAATAACTAGAGTTTTCTGCATGCTTAGCAGAAAAACTATTTTGCTGATCTTTTGTATAACACAAGCTAAAGCAAGTGAAAACAATTAAAAATGGACATGGAATAAGTTGTTAAACATACTTCACTCAATTCCTAAATATCTTATTTAAGTGGCAACATACAAAAGATGTACAGGTAAGAACAGATTGCCTGTAAAGAATGTCAGGAAATGGAACATGGGACTTGCAGTAATTGAAATGAAAAGATGTATGTGAGAAGCAAAGAGACAGAAAATTTATTCTAATTAAGAAAGGTTTTAGTATAGCAAGGCTTGTATAAAGAAAATCACAGGTGCAAAGGTAGTTAAAGCAATAAGACTTGGAAATCAAGGTCACTTAAGAATAAACATTGATAACACCTGAAACATGTCTCAAGGGCAAGACCATCATAGTCAGGGGTTGGACTTAGATCTGGGGAGAGTAAAGTCAACCAATCAATGTGAAAGTACACACCCAGTGGGTGGCAACTAACAGTAACAATAATTGCCAGTCTTGTCCATGTGTTTGGGGGGTTTGGTGAATTGGTAAGCTGTGGGAATTTTGAAGCGTTATAGGGCTTAGATAATGTGTTGCAAAGTTTTTTGTTATTTTATTAGTTGTACTTAACCAGGTAGCAGAATAAAGTACAGTAGTATTCTTGTTTAGACTACAAACTGTGTGTTTTCTTCACTGCTGGAAGCAGTGCCAAGCAGTGGGAACAAGGACCAACGAATCTTGAGATGGAGATATCCAGATAAGTGAGAGAGAGAGTTTGAAGAGGTTTGTCAGGACCTTCAGCATTTACTCTGCATCTCTGCTACATTAGCAACACAACAACCACTGACCAAAACTGGTCAGCTCAGCTTTACCAAGTTGATGTGGAGTTACAGCCTGAGGTTATGTGCAACAACTCCCATCATCCCTGACAATAGTTTTGTACAACTCTGAAAATTACTCATAATCTTGTTTTTGAAAATTAAATTCCAGCTTGCCTGTGCCTGACACAATTTGAAAATAGATTCTAGAAAAGAAGCAATAATAGTATTATGTTGATGTTAAGTGTTTTCAAGTTGACACTGACTGATGACTACTCTGTCACAGGGTTTTCTTGGCAAAGTTTATTCAGAGGAGGAGGTTTGACATTGCCTTGCCATGACTAACCCAAGATCACTGTGAGTTTCTATGGATGATCAGGGATTCAGTCTCTGGTCTCCCATAGTCCTGGTCCAGCACTCAAACCACTCTGGCCTTCTCAATTACCTGTCATAACTCACCCTCTGGAATCTGATTCACAGGAATTGGATTGTGCCAAAACACACTGCAGAAATAATCTAGCTTGAAACTGCTTTAACTGCCTTGGCTCAATGCTAGGGAATTCTGGGAACTGTAGTTTTGTGAGATATTTAGACTTCTCTATCAGAGAGCTCTGGTGCCACAACAAACTACAGTCCCAGGATTCCCTAGCACTGAGTCAGGGCAGTTTAATGCGGTCTCAAACTGGATTATTTCTGCAATGTGTTTTGGACCGGTGATTCTATGATAGCTCCTTCCCTGAATCAGAGAAGCTGGTGTCTGAAGTAACTCGGAGGCTCTCTCCTCACCAGGACTTCATAGACACTGAATAAACACCTCTGTTGCAGAGAGAGAAGGGACAACTTTGTAGGAATCAATGGCGTTTTACAGACTGCCGAAAAGGGCGGTCTGCCGCTGCCCTTGTTTGCTGCGCGAGGGAACCGCAGCGAACAAACCGCACGGTTCCCTGGTGCAGCATAAAGAAGCCGCAAAAAGCGGCTTCTTTTTCCAGCGCCGTTGTGATGTCGCAAGGCACCAATGGCGCCCTTGCGGCGTCACAAGGGCATCGAGATGTGCGTACACTAAGCATCTGTCACGTCAAAATGGCGGCGCCCATCTGTATACGGCGCCACTATTTTGATGCCCTTGTTACGTGTGAGGGGCAAGGCACGTCAGGAAGTGCCGCCCCTCGTGCCTAACGATGGTGCCCCATAGGGCCTGTCGGGAATGCGTCAATGTCTGTTAAATAGGAAACACTGACTAATCAAGCACCTGGCATCCAGAGTCAGCCACTTGTAAATCTCTTAGCCACTACTGCTCATCCTTGTCGCTCTAAGCCATTCATTCTCTTCAACTAGCAGTGCTCATGGTGTGCGTGTGTGTTTCTTAGGATTCTTTAACTTTGGACTCTGCCTATATTTAATGAGTCCTTGGCGTATCCTTTTTGGCTTTGGTTATTTGGACTACTGGCATAGTGTAACGACTTGTGAACAAGCTGAGATCTTGCCCCGGTGCCTCCTTTCATCTTCCATTAACTTCCTGGTTCATTGTGCATAACCTTATCTGGATTCATTCACATGTAGCTGCTTTAATAATTTGTCTTGCTGGACACTTCTTGCCTGTAGGCCTAGAGCATTGTTGTTGTAGTTGTTGATATTGTTAACTGCCCTGGAGTGAACCCTGATTCATACCAACCCTGTGGATGAGACATCTCCAAGTCTCCCTATCCTCCACTGCTCTGCTTAGATCCTGCAGATTCAGGCCTATGGTCTCCCCATTTGAGCCTATCCATCTGGTATGTGGTCTTCCTATCCTTCTACTACTTTCTATCTTTCCCCAGCATTATTATTGTTTCTTGTGAGTCATGCCTTCTCATGATGTAGCCAAAGTACAACAGCCTCAATTTGATCATCTTGACCTCCAGGGAGAATCCAGGCTTGATCTGTTCCAGGACCCATTTGTTTGGTCTTTTTGGCCATCTAGTGTATCCTCAGCACTCTTCTCCAGCACCACATCTCAAATGAGCTGGGTTTTCTCCTATCCATCTTCTTCACTGTCCAGCTCTCACATCCCTACATGGTGATGTGGAAGACAATGGCTTGTACGATTCTAACTTTAGTTGTATATCCTTATTCTTTAGAATCGTCTCTAATTCTTTCATCACTGCCCATTCCATTTCTAGTCATATTCTGGTTTCTTGACTGCAGTCCATTCTGGTCAATTTTTGATCCAAGGTACAGGAACTAATTCTTTACCATTCTCTAAAATAAAAAGTTGAACAGAGAATATGATTCTGAAAATGTCAGGCTACACATTTTCAGAATGAGTACGTGCATTGTACATGCCTGGATAGCTCATTCACAGAGGTACTAAATGTACTGTAAAATCAATATTTGGTAGTTAATCACATCTTCTTATCAGTTCTATCAGCAAATAGCTTTCTGCTTGATGCCAGAAAGTACTTATTTCAAATATTTTCATTTAAATAAAACAACAACACACTCTGTTTTTCTTGCCTGAGGTTACAAGGGTTCTGCATGATGCATGGCATACTGCACGCACAGCAGACTTGTAGACAGTACATTGCATCATTGACTGTTTTACTCTTTGGACCTTTCTAGATCTGACACAGTTGCCAACTGAATATGTTTAATGTCCCCAACAGAGATATGGCCCACTGACACAGTTCTAGCCCAGATTAACTGTGTTTTTTGTCATTAACCTTCAAGTGGTAGTTTGCAGCCTTATCTAAAAAGGGTCAAAACAGCAACAAACAAAAGAGTTTTAAACATAAGAATCCAGTCTCCAAGTTCTGATGAAGTATATCAAAAGGTACAAAAATAATACTTTAGATATATATTTATATATTCTATGATACTATTGATTTGGATAATATATTGATTTAGATATTAGTAGGAATGAGTTTACAGCTATAAGATTTCTAATTTCTTCCTGCATTCTTCTGCATGCTTGAAGAAAAAGGAAGAGAATGAAAGTTCCATTTTCCATTGTAGGAAAAAACAATCACAGTTCAGTGTTTTGCAAGAAACTGAGGCCCCATACAACAGATAGGCCAAAATAAAGCTGCTTCGAGTCACTTTGGAAGTATGCTATTTAAATGATGTGCGTGTCCTAAGAATCCGGAAGCTGCGCCAAAGCCACGCTCCAGTCCTAAGGACTGGAATGCAGCTTTGGTGCAGCTTCCAGACTCTTAGGACGCATGCATCATTGAAACTCCATACCTCCAAAGTGACCAGAAGCAGCTTTATTTTGGCCTGTCTGTATGGGGCCTGAGAGAATTTAGTTGAGACCTTGTAAAAGTTGCTTAGCTCCTGTCCCCACTGTGCTTTATGGAACAATTGTTTTCATGCAGAGTTGATGGTGTGAGTGGGCTTACCCAGGAATGTAGCTGGGGTGAGGTGCAAAATAAGGATATTGTCAAACAAGTAAGAATTCTGTCCTCCCTATGAAATTTTGGGCCAGCATGATGTAGTAGTTTTACTATTGGGCTATGACTATCCTCTTGCCTATAGAAACCTGCCTGGGTGACCTTTAGCAAGTCACCCTCTCTCAGCCTCACAGGAAGGCAAAAGGCATGCCCCTTCTGAACAAATCCTGCCAAGGAAACCCTATGATACTTTTATCGCAGGGTGACCATAAATGTGAAACAACTTTAAGGCACTCAACAAACAACCCAAAATTAGTTAACAAAAGAGATCCATAAACATAGCTTGTTTCACCAAAATTTAATTACAATGAAGTACATAACTTCAGTTCAAATGTCAAGTGTTTCTTCCCAGCAGGAGAGTGGAAAGTTGCTGTTTTATGTTCCCAATTACTTAAACCAGTGTCCATCGATCTCTTCAAATTCACAGCCCACCTTTGACCCCAAAGTGTCACAGAACTGGGCCTGGCTGTTTTGAACACATTTATTTTTCTCATATGAACTGCTATTGGCTAACTTTTCTTTATTTTATTTTCTTGAATAACTTGTGTAAAAGTTATTTTTTTTAATGGCAAGAGCAAGGTTGGGATTAGGAGGCTGGGACATAATAGCCTTATGAGTTCCAAGACTGTTTGCTGATGTTACAAAATTATTTTCCTGCACATTGGGTGTATCGTCGTCATCATCATCATCATCATCATCATCATCATCATCATTTACATAACACCCTTTCCCCCATGTTGAGACAAATACAATACAGTATAATGAAGGCATACACATTTTAATTAAATATCACAAACATTTTAAACAATTTAAAACTTAAAAACATAATGCCTTTAGATTTGCCTGGCTTGTGTGAATACTTGCGGGCCCACCATCTACTTTTGCTTGGTCAACAGAGCATAATACTTTCTGTCTCACTGCACTGCTGCCTTCAGTTCAGTGTTTTTGCAGCAGCAGCTACTTTCTTCAAACACAGTCCAGTAGAAAGAACTATGGATTAGACAGCACACTCTCCAGGTTTTCAGAGACAATATGGGTTGAATTTCCTAGAGGAAAAAAACCTGTCCAACATTGCCATTAATTATGGTGAACCTGTTTGAATATTTGGATATGGTCAAATATCTATTACATTCCCTTGCTCTTCTTAGTTCCCTTGCTTCCTTCTCCCATTTGTCAAAATCTGGATGGGGAAATCTTTAAGTGCTGTAAATTGCCCCATATACTTTGTAAAGTACTATGAACAGGGATGATTCTGACTGTGCAATAAATGATTCTTTGGGCAAATTATACTTTCCAAGCCTCAGTTGTTCATCAGTAAAAATGGAAATGACAGTGGCTTCCTATGCAAAGCTGGTGTGAAGATGAAACGAATGAAAGATATGAAAGCTGTTTGTGGTCCTGTACTGCATAAATGATTAATAATAACAATAACCTTCAAGCTTTAATATCTTTGCGTGCCAGCTGATCTTTTTGCTCATAATAATTACTCATGGCTATTAACCAAAAAGAATGTACAAAGCAAGCAGTGAGAGCAGCTGTTTCCCCCAACTGCTGTGAGACTGAGGAACAGCTCTGCTTCTCTTCGCATTTACAGTTTTGTACATTTTTATCCTTTTGACTCTTTGTGTGTGTTTTCATACCCTCATTCAGTGTTGCATGCACATGGTCGGAAATCCTGGACCTCTAGCTAGGTATATGTTCTTGCTGTTGGTATTCTTGGCCAGAATCCGAAACTTTCGGAGATTGCACAGACCCATAGGAGGTTGCAAGGAGCTCCTATACAAATAATATCTGTATCAGTCACTGTTGACTGCTCTGCATGTGCGCATAAAGCTGCCCCAATATTGCCAGGAGTGTAAAAACCCCATTCATCCTAAAGCCTTTGCATGTGTGTTTGGTTAGTGATAGCTTTCTGTACCTGTGCCTTATGTGAATCAGAGCAGTCATGGAAGAGCATGGTTTTTATGGTATCACTTGGCAGAGTTGAATCCTACAGTCCAGACTACATTCCCTTGAAGGCAGCAGGCTGAATAAATTATTCTTACTGTGCTTGGAGGTCTCCATTACTGATTGAATGGACATAAGACTCTTTTAAAATATTGATGTGTATATTAGTATAACAACAACATGGTGTAAAAGCAGAGCCTGGCTGTGCTGTCTGAGGAATTCTAAGGTTTATTTTTTAAAATATAACATTTTGAGGCTCTGCTTCAAAGCATATGATGCATCTAGCTTGCAGAGGCTAAATTGTTTAGAACATAGTGCACTACACTACAGTGGAAGACATTCCTGAAAGCATCATGTACCTGGCTTTGAGTTCCAGGGGAGAAAAATGGCACTGAACTGTAATAAAGAGTACTGTAATATTACATTTATTATCTGCACTTAGATTACTTTCAGTGTTTTATCAACAAGCCTCAAATCTCTGCTGCTTCAATAGTACTGCAGCTGCAGACCTACACTGTTCTCAGGTCTGCATAAAGGAGTGTGCAATGAAGTCCTAAAACATATTAATTCTGTAAAGCCTATTGTGTTCAAGGGTGCTTACTCCTAAGTAACTGTGCTTAGGATTGCAGTGCTAGGACTTGCATCTGAGTAGACGTGCCTAAGATTGTATTTTTGATCAGTGTTTGTAAGTCTTAGATTTGCAGTGGAACCAAAACAAGCCAGAAGTCTTCATTGCGTTTTCTCATTGATATGTGCTACAAAAAAACAGTTCAGTTGGTCCTGTAGCCATCTGTCTACCACTGGAGGTGATGCTCAATCAGTAACAAAACATCATAATTCTGAGCGTGAAGAGATGAATGAAAAGACAGTCAAACACCTGGGGTCATTTTTTTACCTAAATCCCATCAGTCACATACATACAGGGTACGTATTTAGAAATATGGCAGTGTTATGCATCCTTTTAATGTTTCTATGTGCCTTATGGCCAATTGCTTTGCAGTATGGAAAGTAAACTTCTAAACTGAAGGTTATTAGTGACTAATGTAAAAAATCCATGGGATTTTATTAACTTTCTCTGACTCTTTATGCAAACAGTAAATGTTTCTACAGACTCAGTGAAACTGATCTGGGTGTTTCTGTTGTTTGGTTTGATTTTGCACTTTGGAGTATTCTAATCTACCATAGTGACTCTTCTGTTTACCCCCTGAAGATTGTCTAGAGCCACCAAGGGGATTCCAGTATAGTTGGCATTCTCTGTAGTTTTGTGTGTTTGTTTAGTGTGGCAAACTTGAGTGTAAGGGAAAATGAACATATTTCCTACCACTGTCCCCAATAACATTCAGACTCTTGAAGATGTGCCTTTGAAATCAGAGTGATGGCTGTGGTACTTACTGTCTTTTATGGCTTGCCTTTTTTCCCCAACCTCAAAAATTGTATGGGGAATTTGTGGACCAAATTACCCTTTTTTGGAAAAACCTGGAAGCTGTAAAATCTTACCTTTTCTGGGTATATCTGATGCTTCCTAGCTTTTGAGCCTGAGGTGCAAAAGACTATCAGATCACTTAATTTGGGTGTGTCTGATGCCAAGAATTCAAGATTTGTCATCACACATCTAATCTCAAAACTCATTGGCATTTTTAAAAATAATTGCTTTTAAAAACTCTGACCTGAGTTCATGGTAGAATATCCTCAATTGCAGTGAACCATGTTAGCTGCATATTGCTGTCTGCCTCTCAAGTTGTAAAAACACATCAGCTTTTTCTCTCTCTGTGTAAAGTTTGGTTTCATGGCTTCTTCCTGTATTTGTTTAAGGTTGCAAGCCTATACATACTTACCTGTAAATAAATTTCATGTAACTTTCTGGTACAAACATTTATGTAGTCAGCCATAGGATTCCGGCAAGAGTGTGTCCTAGTGGATTTTCATAGAAAGCACCTGTGTCCAGCAAATAAATTTTCAAGTAGAAGCTCCCAGCTGCTGCAAGAGATTGATCAGAAGGATAAGGGAATTTTGGTTTTCACTGGCATCCAGCAGGAACTACAGTGGAAGGACAAGAGCTGCCTCTGTCAGCAATGATTGATGTATGTATGTGGTTTGTGACCAACTAGTTGCCTTTGCTGTTGTCAGCAATCTGTATCACAAGTAGGTAGCTAATCATGAAACACACACTCACATGGCACCAACTGATGTTTTCCTTTGTTGTTCTGTGCCTTAAAGTTGTTTCCAACTTATGGCAACCCCAAGGGGATGGACCTATTCACGGGGGTTTCTTGGCACGTTTCTTCAGAGGCGGTTTGTCATTGCCATCCTTTGAGAGTGAGGGAGTGTGACTTGCCCAGGGTCACCCAGTGGGTTTCCATGGCTAAGTCAGGATTCAAACCCTGGTCTCCCAGTGTCCTAGATCCAACGTCCAAATCACTATGCCACACTGGCTCTGTATGTTTTCCCTTACATCTTGATAATTACTTGAAGGCTAAGATTTTTGCCCACCCCACAGTCACTGTTTAACACTGGCCATCAGTTCCAACTAGTGCAATCTAATAAGACTCCATGTAGCAGCTAATATTTCTCATAGCCTGAAGAAGTTAGTTTTTTAAATGAAAATTCCCAGAATCTTGTAGTCAGCATGGCCAGGATGCTCCTGTGGAAGAGAGGAAGTGATGAGAAATGGTGGGCTGGCATCATCTCAACTTTCATTCTTTTAGGTCAAGGATGGATTTTGAATCCAGTCTGAATCCAACACTCTGCTCTCTGGTTTACATCATATGCTTATTAAACAAAGGCATGCTACAAAGCAACACATGAATCATTAGAAATAAAGTCCTTTAGACAACAAGCAGCAGGGGCAGGAATGTAATTGCAGCTTATTTTCTTTAATTAAGGATGACCTGGACAAATTTGTCTCATAAGCATAATTTTCTTTGCATCACTTGGAGCTATCTGATTGTTACTGTAAATAACTCCCTTCCCCTCTGGTTTTGTGTTAATTGTTGTTAATTAATTTACCAAGAGCTTGGTTCCTGCTAATATAAGTATATTGAACTGTCTTATGAAAGGATAATCTCCTTTTAATGTAATTTGGGACTTTAAACTGTTAGTAATCTGCTGCTGCTGATGTTCCTCTGCAATGTATGAAGATAGCTACTAATGATAGGAAGTCTAATAAATTCTTGAATTATGCTATATTTGTGCATTCTGGGAATATAAGACAGGTGGAAATCCAGAAATGCCAGTACTAAAATGAGGATATTATCCCCTTATCACATCTGAGAGTGTTCCAGTCTAGAATGTTCTAGAAGAAGAATGAGCTGGAGTGAGTTTTAAATGTGTGGTAAAGAAACAGTTCTTCTAACTGACTAAGAAGGCAAGGGGAACTGTTGATAGAAAACACACAAGTTTTATGTATGAGGGAACAGGCTTACATTTTGCCCAATTTTCTTGGCTGTTTCTGGGATGAAAGACGCTGCAGTGTGGATTAAAGGAAGTCCATAGAGAACATTCATCTTCCCGAAGGGAGGAACCAAAACTGTGAGAAACTTTGACGGATTTAGTTTTACTGCTGCAAAATAATGTGTGGGCCCAGGATTGGCAGTCATATAAAATCACCTTGCCCTTCATAAAATATATGAATCAGTGAGTTGCTGGGGCCACTGGAAGATTCACCAGGACAGTGAAGTGTTTAGTGTTTTCTGCTTTTATAGCTGATGCAGGCTTACAAAGTATTTTCAGAAGAATAGCTCTTTTCTGATCACTTGGTCTGTAAAGGAGTATTCCTTTCCCCCTAGTAATCCTTTGGTTCTTTTAAAATGGAAATCTTATTGGGGCCGTTAAGAGGTGTTCACTGAATTCTATACTTTTCCTTCGCTCTTAGGATCTCAGCTCATTTGCCATGCCATTCCTGGATGGAGATGTGGACAATTCAGAGAAACATGCCTCACGAAAGGTAGGATTCTCAGGGCTTTTCCACATTGGTTATATAATCCTTGCAGAAAGTACTTGTTTATCACCTTGACATTGAGAGATATGTTTTACTGTGAATATAGAACTGTGGGTTGATACAGTTAGGGTTGATACTTTAAAAGGGACGTTCCTATGATGTTCACGTGTACCTCAATGCTGATGGTGTGGTCAAGTGGTCTTGTGAAAAGGCAACGATAAGCCACCAACCCATCCTTATTTGCACATCTTGATCCATGAAGACACTTTCATAGAATCAGAGCTATGGTGAACTGGAAAGCAAAAATGATCTTCTAAAGACTTCAGTATGAAAATTAACCCTTAAGCAAGCTATAGAGATTTAGGAACTGACGAACAAGCAGATGAACAATCAGACTAAAATTTTGCATGGTAAAGCTTAATTATACAGAGAAAGGAATTTTGCATTTCTTTGGTTAGTTTCAAGAATTCTATCTGAAATTAAATTGTTGAGATTTTGTCAGAATTAGATTTTGGACAGAGGTTTGGTTGCAGGAAAAGAGAGAGGAGAGTCACTGAGCATCACTGTGAAATCAAGAGCAGAAGGTATGCCAGAGACTGTGTCCTTTGAAAAGCAATTCCTCTAGTTTCTGCCTTTTGGTATATTTAAATGGTTGGTGAATCCAATTACCTTCAGATGTTTTCCATTCCTTTAGGTCAATAACAGTATTATTTTGTCATTCTTACTACATCTTTAGCTATATCTTCTGACTTATGGCGACCCTATGGGTTTTTTGTTTGTTTGTTTGTTTGTTTGTTTTTGGCAAGATTTGTTCAGAGGAGATTTGCCATTGCCTTACCCTGAGGCTGAGAGAGTGTGACTTGCTCAAGGTCAGCCAGTGGATTTCATTCAGCTTTACCAAATTGTCACAACTTTAAGGGTTTTATTTTTCTGTGCCGCTGCCAGTGTAGTTTGTCCGTGGATTTAGAGCAATGTCCTTTTTTTTCTTTGAAGAGGGAAGCATCGCCTCGTACCTAAATCTATTTGATATGCGGACTCACTCTCTTCACAAACCACAGGATCTTCATTCTCCTGCCCTGGGAAGAGAACTAATGGCTTATATGAGTCAGTCTGACCAATGGAGGAAATTATACCTTTTGGAAGGAAAATAAGATGAATAATTAGTCAGCACCTTTTGAATGATAAGTTTCCCTTTGCTTAGGTTAAGCTTAAGAAGACATCAGAGTTCCAGATCATTTTCTCGTGTGACTGTTATCTTTCCCAGTGTTTGAAGTTCTGGTTGTCATCCTCCACGTCATGTAATTAGGATAATAAATAGCACACCATTGGTATACCCAGCCTTTTCCTAAAATAAGAGACTCATCTCTGCTCTTAAATGTCTAGATCCTCTGCTTTTTTATTGCATGCAGGTTTTTTAAAACATAGGTAGATAGTTACCTTAAATAGAGTCAGAGGATTGGTCTTTCTAGCCTGGTTTTGTGAAGTCTGACTCATAGTGGCTGTTGCTTTCCTCTGAGGCTGAGAGAGTGTGACTTGCTGATGGTCACCCAATTGGTTTCAGTGGCTGAGTGGGTATCCAAACCTTGTTCTTGCAGAGAACCCTCAAACCACTATACCACGCTGGCTCTCTAAATAATACTGAACTGTATTAAAATCTGCCTTAACCCAAACAAAAACCCCTCTTAATTTAATAACAGCCAAAGTAGTTTTATTTCTTAGGGGAACAAATATACGTTTCCTCTTACAACACCAAGCTTGGCATATTGCACATGTAAAAGACATTTTAATATAATTATGCTCTATTTCTTGCACAAAATACACTTGCTGAAATGTTGGAAATTAATTATATTGCTTACAAAATGATTCCTGATTATATGACCTTTCTCCACTTTCTCCATGAATGCTTGGCATCTTTCACCTCTTTCAATGTCTTCTCACTCTTCCATATTTTCAGCAATCTCTTTTGTTCTGATTCCGCCCTCCTTTATCTCTCATTTAGTAGCTCTGCATGTCATGGACTCATCTATACATTCTTCTATCTTGCCTTCCAGTCTCCTCCAGTATCTCTTCTCTCTCCCCCAACTTTTCCCATCTCTCTTTTTTTATCTCTCCATCCATATTCATTTTGTCTCATTTCATTATCTGTTCATTCCACCTCCCCCCTCTCTCTTTGTAGATTCCTTTTTGCACAAACTTGCAACACTATGAGACTGTGGGATGCATGCTTCCTCTGTCTTCTCCCCTCCTTTCTCCTTCCTTCCTTTGCTCCTTCCCTTTCTTTTCTCCCTCCCATGCTTTTAACTGCTTTCACTGCATGTAGTAAAACTCCAATGAGGACAGCAGAAAAGGCAGAGAATGGAAGGTAGAGTAGAGAAAACTGTAGTAAATGAACACGTTACATATCATCCCTGCATATTATTCTCTTGAAAAGATATTAAACTTTCAAAATAAAGTGCTGTATGACAAATTAGATATATGTATGTATGTGTGTATATGTGTGTGTGTGTGTGTGTGTGTGTGTGTGCGTGTGTGTATTCAGGCTTAAATCAAATAATTGGTGTTTAAATAATGTTAAAAATATTTAAGTACATAAGAAAATCTTAGCTGGAACAGAACAAACATCTGTCTAACTCTAGTGCCCTGTTTCCCAGAGTAGCAAGCCAGGAAGCCCATTTAGTGGCATTATACTGCCTTTCCTAACTATCATGGCAAATAGCCTTTGATTGACCTTGCTTCCATGAATTGGTATAATCCCTTTTTAAAGCGAAGGTAATGAATTCCATGAACTAACTGTGTATCATCTGAACAAATCTTTTATTTGTCCTAAATCTAATAGCAATCACTTTCATCTGGCGATATTGAGTTAGGATATAGGACAGGGTGGGCGACCTTCAGCTCTCCAGATGTTCAGCAGTTACTACTGCCATCTTACTTACTGGTTAACACTTGGAATAACAATTTTACCAGAGCTATTGACTTGATCGCTCCCAAGTGTCCTTTCCAACCCGCTCAAAATTGCAACCCTTGGTATACGGAAGATCTAAGACAAATGAAGCGGGTTGGACAACAACTAGAGCACCAGTGGCAGAGATCTCATCTCATATCCAATAAGACACTTCATGGGACCTTTCTTAGGTCCTGTCAAGTGGCGATAGATGCAGCTAAGAAATCCTTCAATTCTGCATCTATCGTGTCTGCAAAATCTCGTCCAGCTGAGCTGTTCAGGGTAGTGAGGAACTTAACCCAGAACCCTTTATTAGATTCTTCTGAAGCCTGCTGTGACGCTTCTAATGATTATTTTGCAGATAAAATCTCTCGGATAAGAGCTGATTTGGATGCCAATTTGAGCACAGAGACAACTAGAGAGGCATCCAGTGCCTCCGCCATTACTGTTAGACTGGATCAATTTGAGTCAGTAAGTACTGAGGATGTGGACAAGCTTCTTAGTAGTTTGAAAAAGACGACTTGCCCTCTCAACTCTTGCCCAACCTGGCTGGCTATCCAGGGGGGAGAAAAAAATCATGGTGATGCTGAAAAACATAATTAATGCATCCTTCAGGGAAGGCTCCCGGCCTCCCTATCTCAAGGAGGCAGTAGTTAGATCACTCTTAAAAAAGCCCTCCCTGGACCCCCTGGATAGAAATAACTACAGACCAGTTTCGTTACTACCATTTTTGAGCAAGGTGATCGAGAGAGCAGTCGCCAATCAACTACAAGCAGTCTGGGAGGAAACGGATTTTCTGGATCCATTTCAAACCGGATTCAGGACAGGATACGGAGTTGAGACTGCCATGGTCGCCTTAGTCGATGATCTCCGTCTGGGCATCGACAGGGGAAGTGTGACCCTGCTGGTGCTCTTGGACCTCTCAGCAGCCTTCGATACCATTGACCATGGTATCCTTCTGGAACGCCTGAGGGAGTTGGGTATTGGAGGCACTGCATTGCAGTGGTTCCGATCCTACCTCTGGGGGAGGTTCCAGATAGTGTCGCTTGGGGATAGTTGTTCGGCCAAGAGGGAGCTCAAATTGGGTGTCCCTCAGGGCACGATTCTGTCCCCAGTGCTATTTAACATTTACATGAAGCCGCTGGGTGAGATCATCCGGAGACATGGGGCGGGGTGTTATCAGTACGCTGATGACACCCAAATATATTTCTCTATGTCTCGGAGTGAAGCAGTGACTAAGGATGGCATCTCTCCTCTGAATGCCTGTCTTGGGGCGGTAATGGACTGGATGAGGGAAAACCAACTCAAACTGAATCCAGGTAAGACGGAAGTACTTGCTATAGGAACCCTAAATCCAGGAATGGAGTTGTGTCAGCCAGTTCTGGATGGGATCACACTTTCCCTGAAGGATTCGGTCCACAGTTTGGGGGTGCTTCTTGACTCATCGCTCCAACTGACAGCTCAGGTGGATGCGACAGTCAGGAGCGCCTGTTATCAGCTTCGTCTGATACGCCAACTGCACCCCTTCCTGGAGCCGAGGGACCTGGAAACAGTAGTACATGCACTCTCGATTGGACTTCTGCAATGCGCTCTACATGGGACTACCCTTGTGCCAAGTTCGGAAACTTCAGTTGGTACAAAATATGGCAGCCAGATTGATTATGGGAACTTCTAGGAATGACCATATAACACCGATCTTGAAGTCCCTGCACTGGTTGCCTATTGGTTTCCGGGCAAAGTACAAGGTGTTGGTGATTAATCAGTTTCCCAGAGGGCCTTTTCTATTACTGCTCCAAAACTATGGAACAGCCTGCCAGAGGAGATCCATCACATTTCCACTCTGACAGCTTTTAAGAAAGCACTCAAAACGGATCTCTTTTGGCAGGCCTTTCCAACTTAGTTACTCTCCCCAAATATAGAGATATTTGTCCCCTCATCTGTCTATTCTTCCCCACCTATCTTTCTGCCTATTTTTTTTTTGTTTAATGTTTTTAATGTTTTAAATGTATTTATACTATTACTGTTTAATTCTGTTTTAGTACTAGGAATGGGGGGGGGGGTAGGCCTAGGGTTTTTTTTTTAAACTCTATTGTAACTTGATGTATTTTACTGTTGTAACCCGCCCGGATTCTTCGTGATTGGGCGGGCTATAAATAAATTATTATTATTATTATTATTATTATTATTATTATTACTTCACCATTGACAAGGCTGGCTAGGGCTGATGGGAATTGGAGTGCAAGGGTCTCATTCCCCTAGTCCTGAGACATCCCTAAACTGAGAGGGAAAGATTAAAAAATTCTCCTCTGTAAGCAGTCATCTGGTATTACTGTACTTCTGTGAGACCCCGTTCACTCCTTCTTCATCAACTGTGATGAAATTTTGCTGCAACAGTCACTAAAAAGGTGAAAAAGAAAACTCTGTGGAAACATTTTAAACATATATCGTGAAGACTAGAGACCTTTATGTATGAACAGCTTGCTGGCTGGATGAACATGGATAAGAAAATACATGGCAGTTTCTCAGAGGGGAGAACATACTCCCACACGAAGCCATTTGGTTACCTGGTTCTGTCACATTTTGTTTTGATGGACTGACATCTCTTTGACCCCCAAAGCATTCTTTACATTTCTGTTTTCTTGCTTTGTACAGAATCAGCGAGCATTCACTCATGCTGCATTGGAGACCAAATTTTCCATTATCTTCCCTTCTAAATTGAACTTATTCCTTTGGTTTTATAAGCTCTTTTGTTCCACCAGAGTGAAGAATAACAACCAATTAAATGTATCAGAGCTCCTCCCATTAAGTATAACAATCAAAGGCTTCTAGTTCTCCCTAATTACATTTATCTTCCTCAGCAAGGTGAGCAGAAGAACTTCTGTTTCCCACAGATATATATGAGCTTCCATTCTCTTTGCCTTGTGCATAAAAGAGAGAGGAAGAGGGCTGTTGTTATGTGCTATGAACCAGTCCTATATGTGCTGCTGGTGTTTTATTTTTTAGATTTAGCCCTTCTGCTATGTGTTTAATCTTTTATTCCCTTGGGACCATTTCAAGAAAAATGCCAGGAACATGTCTCTCTGGCTTTAACATTTAACAAAATCATTTGATTTAATAAGCAGGGATTCTTTTGAATTCTGCAGAGCTGACTCACACCTTTCACAATGCAGCACTAAGCATGCTGTGCACTTCAGGATTTTATAATCTGCTTACTTGATAGCAAAAATGCATATTAAATTGAACTACATTCATCATCAGAAATGGTCTGGATATTTTTTTTTTATGTTAGTGATACTGCATTCTGCTTTCTGGCCTCCATATGTAAATATCATTAAAATATCATTATCTGCCCATGATTGGAGAATAAGTGCTTTAACCATGTGCTATCAAAGTCTGAGATGAAAAATTAGCTGCCAACAGATAAGGGAATCACTGTATGCAGAAGAAACTGTTTATTATCTCGTAGCCCTATATAGCACAAGTACTGATCGACTCAACACACCCTCCCCATCTTTATTACATTCAGTTTCACAGTGTACCAGATGGCACTAGCAAGAATTTTTGACCTTTAATGATTTGGATTCTGTCTAATAATCTGCAAAGGTTATTGTTGGATGATGTAGCATGTTCCAAGTAGTATTACCTTTTTATTTTTACTATTGTGATCTTGTCTACTGTAATTCCATTTACAAATTTTGTCATTTTTATTTCATAGTCATTTTCATATCCCTCTTTTTGTCTTCATTTCTGCCGCCCCAAGGGACAGCAGGGATATTCCAAACTTTCTTCTTCCCCTCAACTACTGTTTTATTTTAATATTTATTTGAACTTGAATATTTAAATATTTATGAATATTTATAAACTTTTAAAATCTAAAGACTTCAAAATGTGCTACAATTATAAAAATACAAAACAACCTTTAAAATGAATGTACACTTAATGTTAATTTAACGGTATTAACCATAAAGTACATGGTAATTGGCACAAATGGGTAAGACTTCAGTGCTCATCAACAACTAGGAATTACCAGAACATGCTTAGAACATAACCAGAGCATCAACATATCTACCTTTTTCTCCTTTCTCCTCTGGTCCAGGTGCAAAGAATTTTACCTTTCTCTTGCCTTAATCTGTTCCTTGTTATGCCCCTTTAATAGCCCATTTAATCTTACAGCTGGCTCAGACGGTGTCCTCTCTTCTAATGTTTTATCTGAGAAGACAAAAATTGCATTACTTTGTGCAGTGGGACACTTTAAGCAAAATTTACTTAACCTAGATGGCAGTAATCCAACTGGTTTTTGACAGTAAGATGGATGGGATACCATTTCTGGTAAATGCAGCTGATGTTCAGATTGCTTGTAGAAATTATTAGTCTCTCCCTGCCTTCTCCAGTGTATCTTGTCTGAGCCAACTATTTATTTATTTGTTTATTTATTTATTTATTTATGATCTGAAATGATATCCTAGGAAACCAGCCTTGTCCTGTTCTGCCTTCCAACTCCATGAGGAAGTACGATGCATGCCATTCCATGTTGCTATCCTTCTGAACTTGTACTGAACCATTTTTAAAGCGTCTCTGGTGCAGGAAGAGGCAGGAATGGGCAGGTATAGATGAGCAGCAAAACATTCTGAAATATAGATGTGCAATCTCTGCACTAGAGATACCAGCAAAATATCACAAGGTGCATGATTTTCAAGTATCACACTCTTTAAGGGCACATCTACATTACAGAGTTCAACTTCTGTATGTATTTCCTTTCCTCTGGGAATTGTAATTGTTCGAAACAATCTAGGAATCTTTCCCCAAACTTCACAACAGATCCAAGACAATCTGGGGCAGGAGATGCCATGGCAGTTAAGGTGACATAAAATTAAATCCAATATTAATTGTAGTGGACATATGCCAGAATGGGGAAGGAGAAAATATTCAACAATATTTTTTAAAAAAATACTGGACACACCTGTCTCTTGAGTGTTCGGAAACCCTGACAAGAAGAATCCAGGACTGACAAGACTATTTGTAGTTCAAAATTTGCAAATTTTGTGTGTGCAGAAAACAGCAAGATATGACTTGGTGTTGTGTCGCCCCCTTTTTCTTTTCTGTTTTCTTTTTCTTTTAAGATAAGATTTATTAAGCAGATTGCCATTTAAAAAAATAGTTATGAAGAAAACACACGTTATATAAAGAATAGGAAAAACTAGAACTAATGAATGCATAATAGTACTTTCCCCCCATGAAATGAAATGAGTTAGTAGAGAAGTTAAGATGGCAAAATCGGATGGCAAAATTTAAATTGTAAGCATATCGATGGCAGGGGCCTGCTGGTTTTGGCACATGTTGCTTTTTGAAGCATTGTGCATCCACAGACGCTGGCATAGCAGGAGTGAAATAACCTTCACGTTCCAGGCAGTAGCATCCTGGAAACTGATCTATAAGTCCCAGACAGTTGTCTGTCAGCATGCATCACTTGCATTGAAAGGTTCAGGGGCAGGGATGCTACTCTGATCATTCAGCCATTCAGCAGACTGAAGTGGGCAGGATTGAGGAGGCTTCTTCAATCTCACAGCTCACATCCTGATTCATCAGCTTGTGTTTTTGCAGCATCCTTTTTTCGCCCCCTGGTGCTCAGATTGCTGAACAGAGTAAGCCTTAAAAGGCTCCAATGACAGATGAAACAACAGCGTTGGCTACTGCAGTTTCTGTGCTGCTGAATTTGAGAACCCTTTGCTTTCTAGCCTAATATTTAAGCAGGATGTACTGAGAAAAATGGCTCGAGATGTGTCCAACCTTTAAAATTTGCACATAACAATAATAATAATAATAATAATAATAATAATAATAATAATAATAATATACCGCTTTTCCACAGATCAAAGTGGCGTACAGACAATTAAAACCATACAGACATTTCATAAAAGGATAAAATCTCATAATAAAACCATACAATTACAGAACTCTAAGCACAATCATTCACCTTCAAGGGTAAGCAGGAAATCGATGGCAACAGGGTAGATAACTTCATTCTTCAGGGGGGAAGGCTTGACAAAAAAGAAGAGTTTTAAGCCTCTTTTTGAATGTTTCTAGGGGGGTTGTCAGACAGAGCTCCTCGGGTAGATCATTCCACATCTGTGGGGCCACCACTGAATGTGGCAACCACTGGGATGTGGCAACATATTTGGAAGGTGGAATTACCAGTAAGTTCTTCTCAGATGTTCTGAGTGTGCAGGGCGGATCATATGGGGAGATGCAGTTCCTCAAGTAACTCGGGCCCAAGCCATGTAGGGCTTTATAGGTAGTGACCAACACCTTGTATTGCGCTCGGAAGCGAATGGGCAGCCAGTGAAGATCTTTCAAGATAGGTTTTATATGGTCAAACCTGGACGCACCAGAGACTAATCTGGATGCCATATTTTGTACTAACTGAAGCTTCCAGACTTGGTACAAGGGTAGCCCCATGTAGAGCGCATTACAGAAATGTAATCGAGAGGTTATCAGAGCATGTATCACAGTTTCAAGGTCCCTTTGGCCCAGAAAGGGCCGCAGTTGGCGTATCAACCGAAGTTGATAGCAAGCACTTCTGACCGTCGCATCTACTTGAGATGTCAACTGCAGAGACGAGTCCAGAAGTACTCCTAAACTGTGAACTTCGTCCTTCAGGGGAAGTGTGACCCCGTTCAGGACAGGTGGATAAATTTCCTTCTCCGGGCCTGGGGAACCTATCACAAGTACTTCTGTTTTCTCTGGATTCAGGCTGAGTTTGTTTTCCCTCATCCAGCCCATTACCAATTCCAGGCAGGCATTCAGAGGAGAGACTCCATCCTTAGTCACTGCTTCAGTCGGGGACACAGAGAAGCATATTTGGGTGTCATCAGCATACTGATAACACCATGCCCCATGTTTCTGGATGATCTCTCCCAGCGGTTTCAGGTAAACGTTAAACAAAGTGGGGGACAGAATTTCTCCCTGAGGGACACCAGATGTCAGTTCCCTCTTAGAGGAGCAAGTGTCCCCCAACTGCACCATCTGGAATCTGCCCGAGAGGTAGGAACGGAACCACTGGAGCGCAGTGCCCCCGATGCCCAACTCTCTCAGGCATTCCAGAAGGATACCGTGGTCAATGGTATCGAAAGCCGCTGAGATGTCCAATAGCACCAACAAGGTCACACTTCCCCTGTCAATGCCCAGACGGAGATCATCGACTAAGGTGACCATGGCAGTCTCAACTCCATAATCCGCTCTAAAGCCAGTTTGAAATGGATCCAGATAATCGGTTTCATCCAAGACTGCTTGGAGTTGGACGGTGACCGCTCTCTCGATCACCTTACCTAGAAATGGCAACAATGAGACCGGTCTGTAGTTATTCCTTACCAGGGGGTCCAAGGAGGGTTTTTTAAGCAATGGTTTAACTGTTGCTAGTTTTAGACTTGATGGAAATTTTCCCTCCCTGAATGATGCATTGATTATACGTTGTAACAGTAATGTTACAGCATCACTACCCTGGACGGTCAGCCAAAAAGGACAGGGATCGAGAGAGCATGTCGTCTTCCTAACACTTCCAAGAAGCTTGTTCACTTCATCGGTATAAACAAACTCAAAGTGATCCAGTTTAATAGAGTCCACAGAAGCTCTGGATACCTCTTCTATAGTTTCTGTTGAAATGCCAGCGTCGAGATCAGCCCTTATTTGAGAGATTTTATCTGCAAAGAAGTTGTTAAAATCGTCACAGCAGGCTATAGTTGGTTCTAAAATAGGGTTCAGGGTGGGGGAAAGCTGTGTCAGTTCCCTGACCATCCTGAACAGCTCTGCTGGACATGACTCCGCAGACACAGTACGCGCAGCATAGAAGGAGTTCTTTGCTGCGTCTATTGCCACTCCATATAACTTCAAAAGAGCCTCATGGAGTGTCTTGTCGGATAAGCGCTGGTGTCTCTGCCAGCTGCGTTCCAGTTGTTGTGCGGCCTGCTTCATTTCCCGGAGATCTTCTGTATACCATGGTTTTCTATTGGAAGCAGGCCGGAAAGAACGCTTAGGAGCGATACTGTGTATAGCCCTGGAGAGATCGTTGTCCCAGATGTTACTCAGGGCATCAACAGAATCGCCGTTAGATTTTCCAACCATAAGCCCTTCTAAGACTTCTTGGAACCTTTTGGGTTCCATCTGCCTTCGAGGGTGGACCATCCTAATCGGTCCTCCACCCCCGGGGGGGATTTGGGTAGTTGCCTTAAGTCGAACCTCAACCAGGTAATGGTCCGTCCATGACAGAGCAGAGCTTCTGTAACTGCTGGAGCAATAGGAAAAGCCAGCATGTCTTAGTTTGCAAGTTTTTATTGAACCTTATATACTGTCATAACCTTCTATCTGAAGCAAACAAAGAAACTGATTAAATGCAATGCCAGTGGAGCAGCAAATATATTCATCTGCAGTCTTCTTGCTTTGAAATGTACTGTACTCCTAGTCGTTAAGGTAAATAATTAATCAAATTATCTTATCTGAGGGGTTCCAACTGGAATGATGATCATTATTAGTGTAGAGAATGGGAAATGGGCTTATTTCTTCCTTCTGTCCTCCACTTAATGGCTTAAGCCATAAAACACTGGAATCTGTTGTGTGCAAAGTATGCACCAGTGAAATCAACGTATCACCATAATTGCTTTGCACTCATCTTACAGATACTGTAACAGCACCCCAGGATACATTAGGATTATGATGAAAAGACACATCCAAGTTTTAATTCAAAGGGACTAATTTAAATTTAAATTAGCATGAGGGCATTGTTTGTTTGTTTTTAATGCCATTACCAGCTGTCATGGGGTGTGTGTGGCTTCAAGTCACCTGTTGACTTTTGGTGACCCCATAAATTTCATAAGGTTTTTACACAAAAGATAGCGGATCACTGGAAACAAGGGTTTTTTTGTATGCAAACTCCCAGAATTCACATGCAAAAACTCATGTTCAGTGAGTTTAGTGTCAGCTTTGGCCACTTCTGGCTCTGGCCATTGGTTTTCCCTGCAATTCAATGGCCCACTACAAGAAAAAAAAATATCCCTCATTCTCTTACCTGAGACGACATCTTAATGAGTGCAGCATCTGTGTAAGCTATTTTGCCTAAGCAAGTATCACTGGTGCCCTTGGTGCTCCTAGACTACCAGAAATTGTCCTTTCTTATCTGTAAGTTATAGTAGTTAGAGCTAGACCCTATCTCATGCTATGTTTGTAGATTGGGTCACAAATTCAATCTCTATTAAAAATGTTCAGATAGAAGGTTATGAAAAAGACCCTGCTGTGCCTGAGACTTTCTACAGCAGGTGCCAGTAGAGAATAGTCAAATAGATATATAAATTAGTCTCACATGGTAGAGATTCCAAACTGCCTCACAATCCTTAAAGCCTTGCATTTGGCTTTATATTAGAAGTACTGTAGATGGAATCTTATTTTTATTTCTGCTACTTCTGTACACTGATATTTCAGTGTCACACAATTGCTGCTGTGGTTGCTTGTTGCACTGATGGCTTTATACAGGTAGCCCTAAAGTGAAAAGGAGATAGTCTTAATTGCTTTCATTCTGCTTTCTTTGCAGGCAGAAGACAACTACACCACAGGCAGCCCTTCCAAAGGACTTTTCTCAAAGGGGCTACAGAACCGGCCTTCCAGCCCGGCCTCTGCCCCTGTCAAATCCAAACACAGTCCGGGTTCACCCAAAACTGTGTTCCCTTTCCCGTACCAGGAGTCGCCACCTCGTTCCCCGCGCCGCATGAGCTTCAGTGGAATCTTCCGTTCCTCCTCCAAGGACTCTTCCTCCCCTGGCTCTAATCCATCTACCTCCCCTGGTGGGATCAAGTTCTTCTCCAGATCAAGAAAAAGTAAGAAATGGATTGTGTTAATTTCACTTAGATACTCTGGGCTGGGCACTATTTCCTTTCCATGAAGTAGCAAAGGAAGACAGGGTGCTGTTAGTAGCTTGTGATCTGGAATTTGTTCAAATGCTTTTACACAATCTTTCCCCATTATATTTGCAGATAAGTGACTCTATTCTCTGTGATTCACAAATTGTGCTGTAGGACAAAAAGCAAGGGATGGTCAGCACTAGGAAAGTTGCAATTTCCCCCCCCACTCCCAGGAGGATCCAGTGTGGTGTAGTGGTTTGAGTGTTAGCTACAATTCTGGAGACCAGGATTTGATTCCCAGTTTGGCCATGAATTCCACTGGGCAAACCACATGCTCTCAGGCTCAGGGGAAGGCAATGGCAAATCTCTTCTGAATAAATCTTGCCAAGAAAACCTATAGGGTTTCCATAAATCAGAAAGGACTTGAAAGCGCACAACAACAGCAAAGTTCCCCCAGACAGCATGGCTAGTGGGGGTTACAGTCTAAAAATATTTTTACCAAACTCTGGGCAGTGGACAGTGGTAGAGCACATGTTTTCTGTGCCAGAATATAAGATTATCAAAGGGTATTGTTACTGCTATGTGTGACTTCCAGGATCAGAGGCAACAGTTCTTAGGAACAACACAGGAGGGAAATACTGTCCTCAAGACTGGCTTGGGGTCTTCCCATAGGTAGGTGGGAAACAGAATGTAGACTAGGTAGCCCTTGATCTGAGAAATTCTGAAGTATTTTCACATAATTCAAAGATATAGCCATGTTAGTCTGTAGAATCAGTACATAGAGAGGTCTTGCAACACCTTTGAGACTAACTAGAAGAAAGCAATTGGCAGCATGAGCTTTCGTAGACCAGTCTACTTCTTCAGATGCAGATGATGGGAAAAGCCCTCTGTTTTATTGTACATCTATCAAACAATCACCCTTCTCTAACTTGGTGCCCTTCAGATGTGTTAGACCACAGCTTTCACCATGCCAGAAAATGTGGCCAATGGCTTGTGATTCAACATATTTAGAAGACACCAACTTGAAGTAAGCTAAAGTAAATACTGTGCCGGAAAAGAGATCACCCCAAGACAGCAAGACTAGGTTTGGGCTGCAGTGCTTTGCCCCCAACAACCTCTACTGCCAGCAGCAGATCTACATAACAAGTTGCCATGTGTGAAATCCTAGAGAGTGGTCGCCAATCGGTGTAGGCAATACTGAGCTAGGTAGACCAGTGAACAGGTTGACTTGTTATAAAGCAAGTGGCTTTCTGTACTCTTTCCTAATCGTGGACACTTCTCTGAATGGGAAAAGCAGGCTTTGAAACACGGTGTGTGCTCTTCAGTTTTGTGCCCAAAGGTGGTGCTGTTAGTACTGTTTGCCTGTTTCTCAGTGATAAGATTTCAGGGTTTTAAATTGCTGTATTTGACTTTGTGCTGTAGAAGGGATCCCTAATTAAAACTCAGCCTGCTTGGCTTTTGATATTCAAAAGTCAATTTGATTATCCAAAATATGGATGATACTTGATCAGAGCTTCTTAAAGTTTTTTTTTTAAAAAATAAGCCTAAATCTTTTATCCATCAAAGCAGGCTCAATGTCCATATTTTTGGTTGGGAGTGGGGAGTGATTATTTACTCATAGGTTTATCTCTTTATACTCCATTATCCATGTGCAAGTCACTTTATAGAGGCTTGTTGGCAGATATGCCGAGGTTCCCCCAAAATCTCAGTCTAAACAAAGTCCTGCTTTAAGTTTGAACCATGGGCATTATTAGTTGGCCTACTACTTGCTGAAGCTGATGGTAGTTGTAAATAATCCAACACATCTGGAAGGTGCCAAGTTGGGGAAGACTGGTTTGAGACAATTATTTTCAAAATACTGTCATGTTTAGGTGTGGATTTGTTAGTCTTTCTGTGTGAACATTTTGCAAAGGGTAAAGGGTCTGTGAAATTCTGCAGATTTTAAAAGCATGTTGGAAGTTCCTGGGTCTGATCCAGCTAAATCCTATTCTCCACTGTGTGATGAAATTAATTCTTTCCACCCTATTTGGCTAAGATAAAATGACATAACAACTTTTTTTCCCTAGGGACAGAGAGAACAAAAAACATGGTTTTAAATGTGTTCAGATTGATTTTGGAGTCTTCTAGCCAGCTCAGTCATTTCCTATAACAACATCTGACTGTAGAACATGAAAGGTACTACTGTCGAAAGAGCAAAATACCAGCAGAAAGAGGGGGGGAAACCAAAACCATACCAAATCCTGGACCTATCCTTGCTGATATTCCTAAATAAAACCTAATAGTAAGAATACATTCTTTGTGTCTAAAACATTCTTTTCCATGACCTGTGTTATCTATGTCTATGAATCAATACCTAACTCAGTTTTAAGTATTAGTTGCACAGTTAAAAGCAGGGTGAGGAACTTATGGCACCTCAAAAATGTCATTGTACTGCAACCCATCAGGCCTAGCCACAAGTTGCCCAGCTGTGGTTTAAGGGGAGGGTCTGCAGCACAGCAGTATGTTGTGAGTTTTGCATGCTGGAGGTGTGAGTCCAAACTGTGACATTTCCAGTTCAGAATGATTTCAGGTGAAAGGATATGCCTCTCTGGCGGGGCCTCTGGGGAGAGATTGCTGATCAAAGGAAATAATATTCAGGAATATGGACAAAATCCTATGTGAGTTCTCTGTATAAGCAAGCTTTGAATTAGATTTTTCTAAAGGTTGTGTGATAGTTCCAGTGAAGGGTGGCCCATTGGTGATGGGTGAAATAAGCACCATGCTGTCCTCCTGCAATGACCTTATCAAATCTGTATCTGTTTCTCTATCATCCTTACATTCTACTCATCACCCAAAGAGTCCATACCAACTTTCCATTGTTTAGTAGATTGTCTCTTAGCCAGATGGGTTTCTGGCTAGGCTTGCATAGCTTCATCAGCAGACCAGCATCATTTGTCTTTGAGCCAATCTGGCACTCATTAAATAAATAAACACATTAATAAATAAACAATCATGGAATTCCACACCCTACAATATTTTACACACCAGGGACTACTGCAAGACACTCTCATTTTACTCCATAGCATGGTTGATTTTGCGCTTTCAGCTGTTTGCTGCATTCATTGCCCAAACAGTTGCTTATCCTCCATTGATTCAGAGAGAGAGTACTTGTTTTTTTTTCCAATGAAAAACATCACACTCATGCACACCTCTTGTCTGGCTATTTTTCTATTAATCTACCTCTTTTTGGCTTAATATCAAGAGTCCATAATATATATCTGCAGCGGCAGTGCCCAAAATCTTAGGCTGTACACTGCTTGTAGCCTTAGTATTTAGGCATGTATGTACACAAAGGACAAAAAGCATTAAACACACTTCCCTTGGACACTCATCTTCTTACATCTTACCAAATTTCACTGTAACCACATGAAACATGTACATACATTTAGGCTGTGCATATGATATTGTAATTCAAAGGTATAATTTTAATTTTACTAGTTGTTTATGTCACAACTTTTGCATTGCATTCAGTGATATACGAGAATTATGATTTATGAGTACCATTAGTACAAAAAACATTACTAAGTATTCTGGTGTGGTATGGGAAGAGGTCAATCAGGAGGGTGACACCACATGAGTTACCGCACTGGATGATGCCAACCCTAGCGATGCATTCTCATTAGGTGAACAAATGATGGGCAAAGTAGAGATGGTGATTAGTCAGGGAGAAGTATTTGAAAAGAGAGAGAATCCTTGCTGGACAGGGATAGCCTAAGCATATGTACGTAAGTCAACATATATGGAAAATATTTTGTGCCCTAAGATAATATCCATGTGCTGCTTTGTAAGAAATGGCATGCTTGAGTATATGTGCTCCACGTTTGTAAAGCCCTTACTGATCCTTGGTGGGAAAACAGCTTGGGACCAGCTATTTGAAAGGCTGTGTATAAAGGTAAAGGTAGTCCCTTGACATGAATGTCTAGTTGTTATAGTGGGTGGTGCTCATCTCTGTTACTAAGCTAAAGATTCAGCATTGTCCGAGGATGGCTCTGATGGTCATGTGGCTGTTACCTTCCCACTGAAGTGGTACCTATTTATCTACCTGAATTTGCATGGTTTTGAACTGCTAGGTGGGCAGAAGCTGGGTCTAGTGACAGGAGCTCACCCCATCATGCAACACTCAGGCCTCAGACTGCCAACCTTCAGATCTTCCAATCATCAGAATTGGTGTCTTAACTACTAAGCCACCACATAGATCTTCTGGTGGGACAAGTTCTCAGGTTTGTTTGATGGGAACAAGGGAGAGGGCCTTTTTGGTGGCAAGTCCTAGATTTTATGACTGTCTCCCTTGGGAGGCTAGCATGACCAGATCCTTGCTCTCCTCCTGTAAGGAGGGTAAAACATTTTTATGTCTGAGGTGGAAACTGACTGAGGTGGCTTTTTAATGCTCTGCGCTGTTGTTTTTAAAATGTGTATGTAATCTTCTAATGAATTTTAATGTTTTTAATTTTCTAAATTTTAAAATTATTTTTAAATAACTTTCTTATTCATACTTTTATTGAAGCTGTTGTATAGTTTTGGTCTGTATTGTTTTTAAGTATGTTGTTGGCAGCCTTGAGTCTCATTATTGAGGGAATGGTGGGATATAAATGACAAACAAACAAGGGTGTGACCCATGCGACTCTTTCAAATATTGCAGGTAGAGAGAACTATATCCTGTTGGGCAATCAGGCAGTGAAGCAAAACAGGCTTCTTGCTGCAGAACACTGTCCAGGGATAGATTGGTCCATGGAATTCAATAAGCCTAGACGAATTGGTATCCAGTCCACCCCACACTCTGCTTTTATGGCACCATTGGTTTCATGCAAAGATAGTGGTGGGCACACACATGACTTTTACATGAAAGTGGCCTTACCTAGCAAGGTAGCTGTGGAGGGGGACAAAATGGGGACATTGCCCACCTAGGAGATTATCGCATGGCTTCCCCCCCCCCTGGGCATGGGCAGAGACCCTGTATAAACAGATGTTATTGCACAGCTCTGTGCCCAGATCGGAGGCATCCTGTGCCTGATCAGGACTTATGATTGGGTCCGGGATGCCTCCAATCTGGGCATGGAGCTGTGTGATAACATCTCTTTATATGTGGTCTCAGCCCGTGCCCAGATCAGTAGAAAACAGCCATTGTGATAAACTCCTTAGTAAGAATTTGGCCCTCTCAATGAAATTTTGGGCCAGTGTGGTTGAGTGGTTTGAGCATTGGACTGAGGACCATGGTTCAAAACCCACTGGGTGATTCTGGACAAGACACACTGTCTCTGCCTCAGAGGAGGGTAAAAAGCAAACCCACTCTGAACAAATTTTGTTTAGAAAACTCCAAGATAGGGTCACCTTAGGGTTCCATAAGTCAGAAATAAACTGAGGGCACACAACAGCAACAACAACAACATTTCATTTCAACCAGCAAATTTCTAGTTGAAGCACTACTGAGGCATGGAAACCCACTGGGTAACCTTGGGTAAGTCACCATCTACCAGCCTCAGAGGATGGCAAAAGCAAACCCACTCTGAACAAGTCTTGCCAAGTAAGCCCTGTGATGGGTCCACCTTAGGGTTCTCATAAATCAGAGATAACCTGAAGGCACCAACAGCAATGACTTTTCATTTCAACCAGCAAATTTCTAGCATTGCAGTAATTTGGAACTTGAGTCAAGTATTTAGAAATACAGTTTAGGCAGGCAAAGAAAGCAAAGTGACCAAGGAGATGCATCCACAGCAAATATAAGAGTTCTAAGTGAGAATGATGTTTTCAGTGTGTCACTTTCTGCGTTAAATTTGTGGAGACTAAAGGGACATTTCATTGTGGGGTCAGAATACTTATTTGGGGGGCAGTCCCTTCATTTTGCTGCCCCTTAAGCTACACCTCTTGGCATACCACTAATGATGGCATATCTGAGGGTTCCTACCCCTCCATCCCCTAAAAATACCCCAAGAAAAAAGAGATCTGCAACTTCAAGCAGTGGCCAGCTCAGAAACATTTCCTTCCCATTTGGGCCAGAATACCCCATGGGAACAAAGTGCCAGGAGAAGAAGGCTTCTTCCCATCGGCTGCAGAACTGACATTTTACTCACAGGCTTCCTAATTGCCCCATTCCTGTTTTCTGAAAGCAGGAGTAATTGGTGACAAGGATTGTTGCCCTTCTGATAGCTGATGCAGTCAAGAGCTTATGGGAAGCTTTTGCACAAATGCTGGGGATTAGCATGAGCTGGTTTGTACAGCTGCCTGAATTTCCTAAGATCAGAAGTCCAACCACTAGCAAAATATTTAAGATGATAGCAAATCCTTAGATGGCAGGGCATAAGGATGGGAAGGAAGAGCCTTATAAAGCACTGGTATAAAAAACAACAAACAAACACATAACAACAGGTAGTCCAACACCTGTTACTGGCTTTCTCCATGGCATTGGAATGTTATATCTTCTGTTTCCCAGAGGATATATTTGGCTCTTTTCCAACCTGTTTGAAGCCTACATTCCCAGTGTACAGGCTAAGCAAAGATTTAAAATACGTACACACACACGCAGACTTAAATAGTATTCATATGTTGAGAGCCAATGTGATGTAGTGGTTTGAGCATTGGACTTTAGAGACCAAGCTTTGAAACCCACTGGATGATCCTGAGGAAAGCACTCTCTCTCAGCCTCAGAGGAAGGCAAAGACATACCCACTCTGAACAAATCTTATGATAGATTTGCCTTAGGGTTAGCATAAGTCGAAAACAACTTGAAAGCACAGAGCAACAACATTCAGATGGTATGTACAGCAATAATATATGATGTTTTCAGGTCTTTTTTCACTGCACCAAAATGGGCAAGTGTGCATTGCTTGAGAGTGAAGATTATGCTGCTTGCATGCTTTTCCTTACAACAACAATAAAAACAATTTTTTTAAAAAAATGAAAGTCCTTGTGTTCCAGTTTGTAATCTACATGTGTCATCTTCAAATGTGTCAGAGATCCATGCCACTCACACAATAGATATCCAGGTGTCATACCCATGATTTGTCTTGCTGAGGAATTCAGGGAGTTATAGTACTAAACAATTAACTTTTCCAAGTGCTAGTAATTAGTAAGTAAAACTAGTCCTCCTGCCATCTACTGTCCTCTTATTGGGTACATGAAGTTGCTGAGATGATAATAATAATAATAATGTTTAATTCATTTCAGCTAATCTTAATCTATTTTACATAGACAAACATGCATGACTTATTTATTATCCTTTCACTTTAAAAAGTAAGCCGCCTACCAAGCACCTCAAAGTTTGACCCTTGAGCACTAAAAGGTGTCCCCATCCTTGTAGCAGTTGCCCTCCTCTGTCCCAAATAATAAATTAATGGATGTTAAACATTTTGGAGAACTTCAGACCTGACATTCCATTCCCCAAAACCCGACTGGGATGAGAGCCAAAAAATCAGACATTCAGAATAATAACTATGGATTTAAAAAGTAGGGAGTTCTCCTGTAAAATGCAAATCCCAGTACTGCTCTTTTGGCAAAGCCTCTGGTTTGTTTGCTTTTTATTGAACTATCCTTAAGGCTGCTGACAGCTTTTGTAATGCTTCTAATGGAGGAGGCAGAAGGAATTGCCTGGCATCATTAACAACCTGAGAAAGGAATTAATTCCTTTTCACACAGTGGTGGAAACAGCCAATAAACAGTCCTTTTGTACTCTTTCCATTTCCCCACCACCACCTTCATTTTATTGGACTCTGGACATTCCTCTGACTGCCCTATTATTGAGCATTACATTTTCATCTTTACTGCTAAATTCCTCTGTATGCCCTAAAACATATTTCCCCTCTCCAGTTAATATTAAAAGGCAATGTTTTCAAAGGGAGGTTCAAGTATATGCAGTGTAGGAAGGAAAGAACATTCAGAAATATTTTTGAATGATTAAAAAACATGTTTTTCCAGTATTGGGAACCCCGACAAGAAGAATTCTGGACTGACAAGAATCTTTGCAGTTCAGGGATTTTGTGCAGAATACATCCCAAATTGGGAATAGACTTCCCAAATTATGTTGTCTTCTAAGGCTCTGTCTGCATGGGCCTAATAAAACGTCCTCCCCCTGCCCTCTCGGCAGGGAGTCCAGATGATGCATGGCCCAAGCCCTCTGTTCTGATGCAAACAGTCTGGACAACATTCAGTCCATTCAGCACCAAACCTGGAGTATACTCCCCTTATAACAAATTTTTAAAACTCACTTTTTGCTTCAGATCTTCTCTGAAGCTGCATAAGAGCTCTTGTATTCACCACGTGGCTCACTGGTTAAATCCCTGTACTGCAGCCACAAGGTTATGAGTTCAATCCCAGGCAGGGCTCCAAGGTCCACTCAGCCTTTCATCCTTTTGTAGGTCAGTAAAATGAGTACCTAGCTTGTTGGGAGCAATTGGCTTACAGACTGTAAACCGCTTAGGGAGTGATTAGTTCACTGATAAGCGGTATAGAAATGTACTTGCTGTTGCTATTCTCACAAGATCTGGAGCCCTTTGTTGCGAAGCCAGGCAGCTGTTTACAATGCATCTGACTGTGGCTGTTTATAGTGAGCTCACCAGTGTAGCGGCCACCACCATGCATCACTCGCTCTGAGGTCAGAACAAGACGCCAAACCATGCGATGGATGTTGGCTGACACGTTATAACCTCAGAGCGAATGACACATGGCAGTAGTGACCATGCCAAGTGGCACAGCTGGACTGCATGCAATGAGCTGTCCAGGGCGTTCCAACATGAGTGCCAAGTAACAGAGGGATGTTAGGACAGCTCTGCGGCCAGAATACTCCAGACTGCCCCTGAAGTATTCTGGTATGTACAGACATGACTGAAGTCTTTCTTTCAGTGGGAAGAAAATTGCTAAAATTACTTGCTATTTCCTTCGAAACTTTGTGAAGAATTGCATCCCTAATGCAAGACATACCATACATACTCAACTATAAGTCGACCTCATGTATAAGTCAAGGGCAGGTTTTGGGGCCAAAATTTTAGATTTTGATATGACCTGTGGATAAGGTGAGGGTAAAACCTAGGGGCATGTAACAAAAGATCTAAAGGTTGAAGCAAAGGAAAGCAGTGCCAAAGAACTTAAAAAATTCCAGCAGACATAACTTTGTGCTCACACTAAAGACTTGATAGGTGAGAGAACAGAAGGGAATCAATGCTTCCAGGACAGATTATGCTCTTGCCTTTCACCAGGGGATTTCCCCCCCCCCTTTTTTTTTTTTAATAAGAGTTAAAGTACAGGACTTACATTGATCCGTGGATAAGTCAATACAGGTTTTTTGAGTCAATTTTTTGACTAAAATTTCTAGACTTATACATGAGTATATACAGTATATCCTGTTTCCCTTCTTGTTAATTCTCTTGCATTTTCTTAATTCTCTCTCTCCTGCATTAGGTAATATACTTGATTATGGACAAATATTATACATAAAGGTACTTTTATAAGTTTTACAGACTAAGCTTGTTTCTTTTCTCTAGTAGATCCAATGGGTTGATGGGTAGGTATGGGATTGGTTGTTGTTCTACCTTGTTATAATTGATTGGTCTGCTTGAGAGATCCAGTACCACGTCTCCCATTTCCCAGCATAAACTTGGAGTTCCTTGGTGCCTAGACTTATGCAAACTTTGAGGTTTCCCACAGTCTTTTGTTGCATCCCTTTTCTGCATGGTTGGTGCTGTAGCTCCATCCTGTGGAATCGTGGAATTTGTAGTTTAACATGGTCATTAGCCTTCTCTGCCAAAGACTGCTGGTGCCTTACAAAACTACAAATAGCCAGATTCTGTAAGATGGAGCCAAAGCCGGTAAACTGATGTCAAACTGCATTATTTCTAGTGTAGATGCACCCTAAATTTCTAGAATTGCAGAGTGAGACGCTGAAAATCATTTATAACTCGAACCCTTCATATCCCTTTTCTAATGACACTGCTCTTTTGATTTGCTTTCCTAAAATATATTTCTAAAGGCTCAAGTGAAGTTTTACATTACTGCATTCCTAGAAATTTGTGGACTGAAAGAAAATTTCATTTGAAGGGTAGTATTCATATTTGGTGGGCAGTGCCTTCATTTTGACCCCAATACCTGCATCCCTTGGTTTTTATTACAGTATGGGGTTTCCTGGATAGAACTGTAATTAAATCTCTAATACTACTCTTTTTAGGGTCACCCTAATTGCCTGGGCAGTGTAGATCCTGGGCTCAGAGAGCCATATTTCAGCCAGTGGAGCAGTGGTTAGAGCAGATTTTTCAACCAGGGCTGCCTGGAACCTTACGATTCCAAGAGAGGTTGCGAGAGGTTCTGTGAGAGATCATAAGCCAAAAAAGAAATGGTTATTTTTTGAGCTGTAGATATAATATTTTTTTATTCAAGGGGTCCCTGAGACCTGAAAAATATTTCAAGGGTTTCTCCTGGGTTGAGAAAGGCTGGATTAGTGTTATATTAGGATTTGGAAAACTGATATGATAGCCCTGTATAAGTATTGGAAAGATGTCATATTAAGGATGGAGCAAGCTTATGTTCTGCTGCTCCAGAGAATAGGACATCAAGCAATGGAGGCAAGCGACAGGAAAAGAGATTCCATCTAAACATTAGGAGGAGCTTCCTGACAGTAAGGGCTGTTCGACAGTGGAACACACTCCTTCAGAGAATGGTGGAGTCTCCTTCTTTGGAGGTCTTTAAACAGAGCTGGGTGGCCATCTGTCAGGGATGTTTTGATTGAGAGTTCCTGCATGGCACGGGCTTGGGCTGGATTGCCCTTGTGGTCTCTTCCAACTCTATGATTCTATTATTCTAAGGTTGGCACTATGGCAATCACTGTCTTCCAGTTTGATAGTTGTGAGGATAAAGTAAGTAGGAGGCAAGCCACACACACTATCTTGAGCTCTTGTCTTGAAGGACAGACAGATTACAAATGTAACTAATCAGTGAATAAAATACATGAAAATGATCAGTAAGGACCTTGCATTCTTCGTTATAATTTATTAAATAGCCACATTTTGGGAGAAGTGGATTGGACTGCTACCATAGAGACATGCTAGGAAAGGGTATATTAATTGTTGGCCTTTGCTGTGGTCCCAATCCAGATCAAGTTCCCACTCTCCTTCTTGGCTGTTATTTGCCTTTGAGGGGGAAACTTGCCATTGGCACTTAAATGCATTTCTGCTCCAAGTCCATTAAAACCCACCAGTTCAAGGCTTGCTAAGTGGCATAGCACAATAAAACTCTGCAGAACTTCTGGCGAAACACTGGGGAATCTGTCACAGCTTGTTAAGTAGCTGCTTATCAGTGCCAGGCAGCCTCATTAGGAAAACTGTGGATCAAGCAATGAAGCTATAGTATGAATGTCTCCTTCCGCCCACCAGCAAGACATGGACTTGTGTATAACAGGTGGTCATGTAGGAGGGTTGCTGGTTCAATCTCACTTCTATGTGGGTTTAAGTCAATTTGGAGAAGGCTCTACATGTTGAAGTTAAACCAGCCACTCTAACGAAAACTGCAAGTCCATGTATTTCCAAATCTGGGGGAAGAGTGGGGCTTGATTCTGAGGAAATCAGAGCTTGGAAAAAGTTATATTTTAGATTTCAACTCTCAAAATCCCCAAGCCAGCATGGCCAGTGGACGAGCGATAGCAAGTACATTTCTATACTGTTAACTACTTAAGAGTTTTAGTCCAACAAATAAATTTTCTAAGCTCTGGAAGGAAAGTCTTGCTTGAATCCAACTAGTAAGCTAGTTGATCTTAGCCAAAAGGCCACGAAGCGATGGTATTCCTTACAATGAGCAAACTTGTATTTGTGGAGACCAAGAGATTGAAGATTTAGTTCATATTCTATTTAAGTGTAATTTGTACCAACAGGAAAGAGACCAGTATCTTGGTCCCTATATCAAATGATCAGTGTTCTGGGATACCCATGTTAGAACTTCATACTTCATGAGTGGTCAAGATTCAAAAATATCTATTATCACAGCTCGGTTTCTATGTAAAGCAATACAGTTGAGAGCTAGATATGCAGAGACAATTGAGGTCAACTGTAGAGGTGATGAGGAATTTTGATGTGTAACTGATGTTCAATCTTTTGTTTTATGTACTATCATTTTCCCCCTCTCTATTTTCCCCATTTTTGTATTT
This sequence comes from Sceloporus undulatus, assembly GCF_019175285.1. NCBI lineage: Eukaryota > Metazoa > Chordata > Lepidosauria > Squamata > Phrynosomatidae > Sceloporus > Sceloporus undulatus. Next base: position 9,832,445 of record NC_056527.1, on the reverse strand, counting down.
TGAATCTTTTATATATGATTTATAATCAAGTTTTATAATTTTGTTTCATTTATGGGTTTTGTACTTAAATTGTATGGCATTCACATGGTATCTGTACGGTATTTTATTCATATTTTAGATTTATTATATTTAGCTTTTTTCTAATTTCTATAGAACTTCTATATAATTTTTATAATGTGTTTTATCTGCTTTTGTGTTATTTTGATATGGCCTAAGGCCCCATTTTCCATTCTCCCAATTCCAGTGAACCATTGTGTCAACACAATTTTAGGGAAAGATTTTAGGAGTGCCGTTCAAAACTGTCATGGGTATCCATTGCAAAAATGATTGCTCTTCCAGTTTCGTACACATGCACCACCTTCTTGGCTGGATGCCTCTTGGCGCTTGTGCCCTTACATATAAATGCCACATACACGCAAAGCTAATATGCTATTTTCTCATTGCACACCCACCCCAGCAACAGCAAGGACTCCCTGCTAAGAAACACTGTGCTGTTGGCTATTTTAGAGTATACAAACAGGATTTTCCCCCAGCAGTATGCAGTTGTGGGAGAGACTTAGGGATTCAGGTTGTGATCCTGATGTAAGAACAGAGTTCTCACAAGAGCAGAAGTGTGTCCCTTTTTTCATCTAACACATTTACTCCTGAGATGTTAGGCAAACAAATACAAATTACAGGGCCTTCTTGGGCTTTTTAAAATGTACGTCTTCTACTGCTAAGTTAAATTGATTTTCTTTTTCTTCTGGCTTTCACATAATTCTGTAATCTGTTCTGAAGTTAGTGCAAATTTCGTGAAAAATCTGGAACATTTGTTTCTTATGTTATTCATCAGTGCCCTTGGAGAAGAAATTTGAGGTTAAAAAGAAATAACAACAACAGCTAGGAGGCTTGTAGCATCTTACAGAGGAACAAATTTTATTTGGGATAGTCTTTGTAGATTGAAACATAATTGACCAATTATGCCAAACAAAGTGTCTTTATCTTGAAGATATCATAAGATTTTTTTTTAGTTAAAAAAAGCATGGGATCTGAAGCACATACAGATATAATTTGAAAGTACTTTGAATAACAAAGTTAACAGCAGTGGCAACATGTGAGTTGCTGTAGGGAATGTAATAATTTATAGCAATCCCTTGAATCCCTGGGAAAGTTGCCCCATAGGAAGTAAGTAAGTTGTTGGCTGGTTAAACAAAGGGTTAATTTTATTGCACAGCCTAAAATAAATGGTGCAGGGAGGAGGATCTGGTGGATGGTGAAACATGCTGGCCTCCGTGACCCAGAAGAAAGCCAAGCAAAACATTCCTTATCTATCTTGCATTCTTTGCCATTGCTGTGGCTCTTGTTCCATCTCTGAATACCCTGAAAGGAGAAGAAAAGCACATACTCAAAAAATGTAATATTGAGGCACAGTAGGTGACTGAGCATACCTGCCCATTGCCTACTACAGGCTCAGTTGGATCTCTTGTTTTTGGCCGGCCAGGCTCTGTTATAGTAATTGGTTTGGCAGCATTCCCCTCTGTACAATATAGTATTTGAAGAAAATCAAATTCAGTCTCCCCGGGGCTTTTTACCCTTTTGCCTTCTCAGTAGAAAGATAATGGGGGGTATTGACGCAGGAGGGCTTGAAAAGGAAAGACATCCTCTGAATGACCTTCAAAAAGTACAGAAAGGTGTAGTTCCTGCCCCCTGAGTTTGAATCTGTAGTTTCTCTTCCTGCTTCAGAAAGGCTGGGCAGAAGAATAGCCTGGGATCTGAAGCACAGAAGTGTTCCTACAGCCCCTATTATTCTCATCTCATTTTGGCTGGTGGTAGAAGAAATCTGTCTACCTATGAATGGGTACACTGTTTGAAGCAATCCAGCCCAAAAACCTATCTCCCTCTTCCACAGAAGCTTTAGGGGGAAAACAAACTTGAATGTGTTTCATCAAATGATTGTGTTAAAACCAATCAACTAATTAACAGGCTTTGAATTGTTGGTTGTACATCATTTGGATTTTTAGGCCGCAGGATTTAGTTATGATACCTCAGTGCAGAAACCAGGATTTTTCTCTGAAATTGGGGTGGCAGAGGAACACATGCTAATGATGCAAATTCCAATGTATTGTGGGAAATAAAAAGCGCTAGACCCAACTGTTTGGTGGATCCTAATGCAGAAAATTGGTGTGTTGCCGTGGTAAAGCCCTGTCCATCAGTATCAGGGAAGGCAGATGGATTTGTTACCATGGGGGCATCAGATTGTCTAGGAACCATCCAGATACTTGACTCTGGAAGCTGGAAATTCCTAATAGATAGTTTTTTTGTGGGTTTTCGGGCTATGTGGCCATGTTCTAGAAGAGTTTCTTCCTGACGTTTCGCCAGCATCTGTGGCTGGCATCTTCAGAGAATGTTTGCCTAGAAATGAGCTAGAACATGGCCATCTAGAACATGGCCACATAACCCGAAAACCCCACAAAAAACTATGGTTGCCGGCCATGAAAGCCTTTGACTCCTAATATTCAGTGGCCATGAGAGGACCCATACAATCCAACAGTGGAAGTGAATGGCCAAATGGATTTACCACCCCACAGCAATAAATCCGCTGCCTGTAGTACATATTCCAGAACTGTACAATTCCAGCCTTTTTTATTGGGGAATCTACCAGGAAAGGCAAAATTAAGGTCAACACTCCAAACCAAGTGAATGATTCCTAGCCCAGCCTGGGTCCCTCCAGACATTTTGGCCTAGCATCTCCCATCAGCCCAGCTGACATATCCAGTAGTTATAAGTGATGGGATTTGTAGACCAAAACATCTGAAAGGACCCAGCATGGCAAAGTGTCTTCTTTCACATCCTGGTACAGTGGTTCATGCCTATCTTGACAATCTAAACAGCCAATAGAACTACCATTTTTTTAGCTGCAGCTGTGATACTGACATGAATGGTCTTGGGGCCACATCCAAATCTGTTATTCCATGATTCACACTATATAGTTACAATACTTTAACTGTCATGACAATGTCTTATGGTATCCTGGGGTTTATTGTTTGGTGAGGCACTGATGCTCTCTGGCTAAGAATCCTAATAACTCCTTTCTAAACTGCAAATTGCAGGATTCAATTGAATTTTGCCATGGTAATTAGAGTAGAATCATAACACTACAAGTGCATAGTGTGAAAGGACACTTGGTTTTTAAATTCTCCTCAGTGAGAGGAAACACCCATCGGTCATCAAGCTGAAGACGATTATGTCTGCTTTGCTTGTCTTGCAGTTTGGGGAATGGAAACTGAACTACGCAGAAAGCTCCAACAAACTGTTGCTCTTAAACCGCTGCAGTTATTTGAACTGTTAAAATAACAGAGGAACCTGCTTCGCCCTGGAAGCCAACTGCCCTGTTTTGTTATGATTGAAACCCTTTGCCTTTCCTCTGTTATCCCTTGCTAGTGTTCTCTTTTCTCTTTCCATCTGTTTGTGTGTTGAGATTTGAGTTACAAGGAGAGCCCTGCCTTAGCAGTAATGCAAAGTGCCTCCACAACCTCTAGGCATGATTAGCATGACCTTTTCTCATTATCTGAGAACAAAAGCAGTTTATTTGGTAAAAATGTCTTCTTCTTCTCCCCCAGTTATACTATCCTACTATGTGGGGCATCTGAAAACCTCTTGGCATTTAGGATCAGACTGAGAACTTGTCACACTCCCTTTACAGTACAGCTTTCATAGTGAGTTCCAAATTAAAACCATACAAAACAACAATAATGTCAGTAAAATGGCATTGCAAAACATAGTTTTTCCAGGTCTCTAAAGGTAAGGGGAACAAGCTACAAATCTGAGAACCTAAATATAAACATAACTTTCCCCAGATTTTTATTCAGTCTGAATTTACACAAATAATAATGTTCACATAATTCTTTAGGGTGTTCACAGTGTTTCACATACATTATGTCAACAGCCTTGTAAAGCTCATCAGTCTCTTTATTCCCATATTGCAAATAAACAGGGATGGTGGGAGGCAGTTTGAGATGAAAAAGTGATTTGCAGCCTGCCTAAAATGGCCTTCTCCACTCAGGTGTCCTCTCCAGATATGATGGATAGGATTACAGTCTCATTATCTGTAGCCAGCAAACCTAAAGATAATCGTTAATGATTTAATGATTAACTCTAATCAAAGAGTTAGTGGCAGAAAGGCAATCTGAATCAGTTTTTTTCCTGGTTTATATAGGGTGGCCTTGGTGAAGTTTGTTTCCTAAATGTAGTGAAAAAGTCCTCTTCTCTTCAATAAATGATTCTGTTGTAAACAGAAAGGCCTCAGAGCATGGCTTAATCTGTAGCCAGTGCCAGTTTATCAATGGTAACCCCTGCCGAAGTTACTCCAAGCCCTTCCCTAGTTAGAGTGTCAGTACTCCAGGGGTTGCTTGGTTCCTCAAACACTTCCTGAATCTGCTGTTAGCTTCAGTAGTTTGTGTGTTACTTGAGAAACTGAGTAAAAATGCATGGGATCAGACTAGTCATCTCACTGAATGTGCACAGCTAAAAGCATCAAAAAAATTCTACTATTATATTTTGTATTAGCTATATATTCATTTACTGAATGTATTTAATTTCTATGCTACTGTTCCTAGAAAAGCTCACACAGGGATGTCATGTAGTAAATGGAGTGTGAAGTTAGTTCTCTGCTTTTCCAGAGCCTAGAACACTTACCAATGGATTTAAATTACAAGAAAATAGATTCCACCTAAACATTTGAAAGAATATCTTTGTTCCCTTTCTGTCTGGCGTCACCTTGACTGCAGAAACTGTTTGTCAGTGGAAGAGACTGTCAGGGCGGGTATAGACTCTCTTTGTTTGGAGATCTTTAAATAGAGGTTGGATGGGCATCTTTCAGGAGTGCTGTAGTTGTGTATTCCTTCATGGCAGGGATGGATGAGATGGCCCTTGTGGCCTCTTCAAACTCTAAGTTTCTGTTATTCAAAGGAGGGTCCTGAACACCTTAATTTGGTCTTTTTTCCGATATCCTAAAGCTGAGGAATGGGGAGAGAAAGCACATGTGGCACTTTTTCTGGGATTAGATATAGTTACATCAAGATGCAGTCTTAGCATGTGCAGTGTTAATATGTGAGGCATTTGGTTATTGCTTATCCTAGAGGCCGATGGGGATAATGCCAGAATGTTCTGCCCTGAGTATGAAAAACTATGTTGCTTTTCCAAGGACCAGTTCCATGTTCCCTGTCATGCGTTAACTAGTACATGAGAAAGGTAGGCAGTGTGCCTTGGCTTCTGTTGAAATGGTGATATGGATATGGCCCGGAGTTTATCACATGGGAGGGAATTGCCCAAATCCCATGTAGAAACAGGATTTAAATCCACAAAAGCAGGATCGTTTTCAGACGCATTGAGCATTGATCTGAAATTAACCCACACAGAAGTGGACAAATCCTGCAAAAGCAGGATCATTTTCAGACACATCAGGGGTATTGAGCATTAATCTGACATTATCCCACACAGAAAGAGGACAAAATCAGGTGCTTTTTACTTTCAGGATTTTCACTTTCTGTGTGAGTTAATGTCGGATTTTAGTGCTCAGTGCCCCCAGTATTTCTGAAAACGATCATAGATTTGGTTCCCTTTGCCTGATAAAGCTCCTTTAAGTTGCACTGCAATCTTCTGGCACAACTACTGATAGAAATAGAGGGAAACTAACTGGTGGGAAGGAGAGCTGTGTGGCATGTGGTGTGCAGGGCATGGGATTCATTGGGTTATGTGCACCAAAGTATATACTTTACTGATGATGAATGAGTAATCCCACTGACAATAATATTTATGAGATTATTCATTTGAGTCACACTATGATTAAATAATTGGCAGCCTCAAAACCCAAGTCTGCTATTAAGACGCAGGATGTAAAACTCTGAGAACAGAAGCTACAGTTCTCCTTTCAGGGGATCTGAATCAGTCTGCTGTTGAAGCAATATGAGGACAGTAGTGATTTGACTGTACTGCTTCAAACTCCTATGGAAAGGGGGTCATAGTTTGAATGCCCTCATTTAAAAAAAGGGGGGAAACCCACAAAACACTCATGTGTATGTTAAATTAGCACAAGAGACAGTGAAGTCCAGCTTAATGCTAGATGTGTCTACTCGGAAGTAAAAGTCATTGAATTCAGTAGAATTTAAGGATGCAGTCCTACACTATCTTCAGCCTGTTGAACACTATAGAACGTGCTTCTGAATGCATAGGATTGCACTTACCAAGTGAGTCTGTGATGGTGGCAGGACGGAGAAGAAGCCTTTCCCTGTAGATCTTAGGACCCTTGCAGGTTGGTATGGGTCTTTCTGATAGTTTGGACCTAAGCCATGAAGGTAACAACCAGCCATGTTCTGTTCCTGGAAATTAAGGGAGGGAAATGTGCTGCCTTCATCCAATATTTTTACATCCTGATGCACAAATTTTATGTATCTTTGAAAATTCTAATTGTTTTATGGGGAAAATACATTTCTGATGATTCAACTGATTTGAGAAACATATTTGGGTTTAAGTTTTTTTTTAAAAGAAAACTTGGTGCTTTTATCCAATACCTAGTTTTTGTTTCTCAGAGACATCTAGATAGGTCACACAGATGACCTCAACCGGGTAAAATTACTGGTTTGGACTACATCTCTGAGATTAACTACAACCAGTACGGCTACCAGCATGGTTATGCCTGCTGGGAAAATCTGGGAATTATAGCCCAAAAGTATACCCCCCCCCCAAGTTTTGTTCTAATTCAACAGAGCTCTTTTCAAATTCTTATATGAGCTTGCATAGATTTGCAGCCTTACTGTAATTTTCTTCTTGATCCTGGCATTCTAATTTTTACATGCTGGAAACTTTCTACCAGGGAGCTTTAAAAAGTGGCACCCTTCCTTTCAAATAGGAAATTCCAGAATGCTGCCATCTCATTCTGAATAGTATCTCAGAGCAGCTGTTTTTGCTGTTATTGAATTCCTTTCCAGACAATAGATTTACCTTTGTTCTTTTTCTTTTTTCTTTTTCTAACTGATGGCTTCCATTTCAGGATCTCTAAAATTTAAGTAGTAAAATCCACGTGTGCTTGCTTATGAGTAAATCCTTATGGGTTTTATGGGGCTTTTTCCCCAGCTCACAGAATTGCACCCTTTATGATAGGAATTAAGTTTTCACAACCTCTGGGAACCCTTTTAGCATCATGGTTCTGTGATCCACCTGTTTTCAAATCAGCTTCTAGGGAATAAGGAAATAGTCTGTAGAGATGGGTCTAATGGGAGTTTTATAAAAGTCCCAATCTTTTGCCTCTCTCCTAGCAAGACTCATGCAAGATTGTTTGGGTCCTCACTGCCCTTGGGAACCATACCCAGATTCATAGCAAATGCACAGCTTTCCAGCTGCCAAACTATTTTCTGGACACCCTGCCAAAACAATTCTGAATGACCCCTGGGCCACCTTCCCCATAATCATGAACTTTAGTGACAGTGGAGTGGAAAATCAAAATGACCCAACACCACGCCCATCACCTTTCTAATCCTGTTAGAAGGAACAATTCATCGCTATCCTCTTAGTCTCTGTTTTTGCTGATCCTAGCTATTTCAGTTTATTTCTCATGGCCCCTGAAGTATTATTGTTTCAAACCTTTTAACCACTTTGAGTTAATAAATGTACAGCATTAGGCTTTATCCTTCCTTCTCTGCTTATGAGATTAGACTATGCTGTGTTTTTATTTAATTATTCATAGAGACATGGGAACATACAGCCCTGGCCCAGGTTTCTACGGCTTCATAGTCCTTTGGTGTTAAAACGTTCCTGACCCTAATCTAAACCACAAAGAAACTGACATATAGGTATTGAATTCATTCACCCTGAGTTCTGTGTGATTACTAGTGTATATGGTTCGAACTACCATATAAGTCACTTTCCTTTGTAGTTTACTTACCCTCTTTTTAAAAAAAAATCCTACACAGGTGATCCCACAATGTTCCCCTTTTACAGATAAGCATACTGAGGCTAGTCCTGCTTCCAAATATATCCACTGATTTCAAGAAACATGGTCTGGTTTTCATTGAGTAGGCAGCCCTATTTGCGGGCTTCACCAAGTCAGACTTCAAGTGAATGCTCATAGGATTCTCTGTATAGGAAATGAAAAACATCATACACACAGTAAACTGAGGGTGCATTTGCACTGTAGAAATAATGCAGTTTGACACTACTTTATGTGCTGTAGATCCGGTGTATGGACTCCTGGGATTTGTAGTTTTATGAGTTCTGTTCTTTTGCTCTTTCTGTTCCCTAGAAAATAATTAACCAGCATATTGTGTTCTGATACTCCTTCTCTGATGGCTTTCTAGCTCATTAATATACCTTTCATTGATTGATACCCATTTCTGTTCAGGTGGACATGCTTGAATGAATCCCTTTTTTTGCGTTCTCCTATGTTGGCTAACAAAGATGACATGGACCTGCTCTGCCTGAAAACGCGACTTGCTCCACTCTTTTTGTCCTTCATTCTTAAATTCTGCCAATGGAAGTAAAAGGCTGAGAACCAAAGAAGTTCTATTTTATTTTTTTGTAGAACTGTATGGAATCTTTCTTAGGTGTCACTGGAGCACAGAAAGATGAGAATGGGCTTTCTTGAAAAATTGAAGCCAAGAGTGTGAAAAAGAGTCAATTAAGTACACTTGGGTGTGTTATAGACCGCCTGAAATGGGCAGTTTCACGCCGCTGCCGGTTGCTGCGCGAGGGAGCCGCAGCAGCCAAACCGCGCAGCTCCCTCACAGAGCAAAAAGAAGCCCCAAAATGGTGCTTCTTTCCACTGCGCGGATATGACGCCGCAAGGCACCAATGGTGCACTCGCAGCGTCATATGCGCCGCACAACATGCGGACGCAGCACACCCACTACGTAAAGATGGTGGCCCCCGTGTGGAACAGGCACCGCCATTTTGTACGGACTCGGTCCGTATTAGGGTTAGAGGCATCCGGAAGGGACACCCCTTTCTAACCCTAATACGGACCCAGTCCATACTTTATGCCCGTCTGTAACGGGCCTTGGACTCCCTTTTCTTTACCTCTCCCTTCTCGTTCAGCCTCTCAGTCATGTATCTTTTGCAGGCCATTGAAAATAATAATTTTGTTCAAATACAAGTGCTTAGCGGTTAACATCTAGATTTTTATGCTAATGCTACATAGCCTTTTGCTTATGACTTATATATTTAAATTAATTTAAGTTCATGTTTATTTGTTACTGTATCATGTGAAAGTGGTTGGATGGAGGATACATTTGGGTTGGTCTTATAGGCTGTAGAGGATGCATGAAATTTGCTTTCCAGAAGCCCTACATATAGAGTAGTGTGTTTGGTAGGCAGTTGAGAAGTCTCAGGGGCAACTGATGTGTAGCATGTGGTACGTTGGAGCACCCAAAGAGATAGGCACACATCCTCCAGAGTCATTGAAACTTAACAGTCATTAATATGACTAGAGTTCTGAGACATAGCTGTGTTAGTCTGGAATATCAAAATGCAAAGGGATCTTATAATATCTTTGAGACTAACTGTGTGAAAGAAGTTGTATCATAAATTTTCATAGGCTTGGTTTACTTACAAAAACACAGTTACTCAAAGGTGTTACATGATCCCTTTGCATACAATCATTAGTATAGTTAATGATTCCCCAAACGATGGGTACTACAGCCAATTTTAAATATATTTTACCCATGCTTTTTTACTTTCCCCTCAGAAAATAATAAATGGAGATAAACTCCAATTCCTTATTATGAATGAGTGAAAATAAATTGTTGATCTAGCTTTCCCCTTAAATGGTTATTTGTTGGCTGGGTGTGATGTGATTTGTAGTCAGCATATCTAGAATGTGACAGGTTGGGAAGAGGTATAAAATCCCCACAATATTATCTGGCTAATTAGTTCCTTGGTAAACCAGCATAGATTACCAGAGCCTCTAATATGTAGTCAAAACATGCATTTAAATGTCTGAAGACGAGAGCCAACTGTCTCCTCTCTCTCTCTCACTCTCAAATACTATCTTTCCTGTTGCTCTTTACTTATCCTGGCAACAATCTAATCACAGGTAAGCATTTTTAAGGCTCCTCTGTGGGAGAGAGCTTGGCTGCAATAACATGTTGTTGCAACCACTGCATAGCCGCCACCAAAAACAATAGCCCTTCATCTCCTCCCCAAGTTTATAACATTAGTGCAGGTATTATTTAGTAGATTTAGTACAACCCTATGATTTAAGAGAGTGAGGTGGCTCCCTTAGCAGATGTTGGGGGCAGGTGCAGGAAGACGGAGAGGTTTGTAAACCAGGCATCGTGCCCTGTACCTTGTTGGGCATTCTGCTGTCCTCAAACTGAGTAGTTAAGTTCTCAATTATGTCAAAGCAAGTTTCTTCTGTACACAGAATGGAAAGTGCCATCTTTCATCTCGAGCAGCAAAATGTCTTGAATCATCCCTCTAGTATGGCAGAACATATGAAGCAATGTCATTACATTGCAATATCCCCTCTTTCTAAAAATAGTAGCTAATGGAGGAAGAGATACTAGATAGCTACAGTGACTGATGTAAGAGTCTGGCCCTAAATACGTATGCTGAGTTTCTCCAAAACTCAACACATCTCATTCCCAGGACATTATCACTCATCCCTCCACATTTGTGGCTTTGACTTTTGTGGCTTTGATTATTCACTGAGTTTATAAATATGTTCTCTCAAGGAATATTTAGGTCATCCAGTGAAACTCTGTGGTCATCTTTAACCAAGAGCAGGACTGCCTTGATGTGAACCCCTTGCATAGTCTCCATGTCTGACAGTTGTATGCATATGCACTGCAGCATGGTCATTAGGTTTCATGGGTTCCTGGTACAAATCTCAGCTTTGAGTCCCAACTCCACATTGTATGCAAATATGTAAATGGGGTTATTGGAAAGTGAGATGTAGTGGAGGGAAGGCTAGGGCTCTGGGGTCCAGTATGCCTGTAGCCATATGAAAGAGCTGGACCTGTTCAAGATAGGCACAGGTAAGCTTGCAGAGACTTCTATCAAAAGGATCAGAAGCAAGCAAGGCATTAATCTCTAAGGGCAACAGCTGGAAGTCTGAAGGAATGGGGTCTAGGAGATGTCATTTTGCACAGGCAAATAGCTGCTCACTTCAAGATCTTTTCTTGATTTGCAAAGATTTCTGACTCTTAGTTGTTTAAAAGGATCAGCATGATAATTACTCTTTTCCTGCCATAATTAAACTGTCAAAATCCTGGTTGATGAGCATTCTGCTGGAAAATTTAAGCGGAACCCACAAGGCTAAAGTCTACTAACGCCTAATGTTTTGTCCTGTGAGATCTTTAATGGCCTGTGCGGGAAGATGCAACTGTGCACTTGCCAGAGTATTTTTGCATGTACATGTAGAGAGAGCAGAAGATTCCAGGGTGCTTCTCCTCACCTCCTGGTTTCTAAGAATGGAGCTACCTACCTGCTTGCTTGCCATGAAACTGGCAACATCTCACTCTTCATTAAATGGCTCGCTGCTTAGTCCTGGAGGGGTTTGGCATCTCTTAGGTTGTCAGCAAGCAGCACTAAAGACCTAGGAGACATGAATCAAAATAGTTGTGTGATGTCATAATGGGAATGTTGCTCTGGCCAATTGGTGCCAGGAATTGTCTGCTCGGGGGTGGTTTCCTTTTACAGTCTTTTTTAAAGGGACATCACGCCAAAGTGCACATGGCAGTTACCTTCAAGGGATCTCGTGCTCACTTTGCCCATTCAGTGTTTTATTTAAATCAAGGCAGCGTATCATCCAGCCACAGCCCTTTTCTGCCGAAGCTGATCAGCTTGTTGAAAGATTCTGCTTTGACTGTGGAACAAGCTGCTGCTACTACCATCCTTTTTCCTTTTTCTTTCTTTCTTCCTTTCTTTTTTTCTCCTCTAGAATATAAGCGCTGCTGTTGAGAGGTGGACGGAGTGTTCAGCTGCTCCTGATATCAACAGATGTTGGCTGAGTAGCATATTACTGAGTATTAGGAATGTTTTATTCACAGCCTGTTCTTGCCACAATTTTCTGTTTGTAAGGCACAAACTTCTGTGGGCTCAAAGGTCTGAATCAGACCTTCAACTCTTGTTATTGGAAAGCTTGATAGCTTGTTCATGACTGTTTTTTCCCTTCTTCTTGGAGTTATTTGCTCATTTTCCCTCCACCACTCTGTGTTGACAAGTTGAGTTGGCGTCTTTCCCCCTGCCCTCCACTCCACCTGTGGAGTGCATTTGCTTTCGGATACAGGGGTATGAGTGACGGCTGCTGGAGCTTACGCCTGTTGTAGCCCATGAAGCGATTTGGCAGTCTCAGAGGAAGCAAGAAACGAAAGGATCAAGGCAGGAGCTCTGAGAGGCGTAAATCTGAACCCCATGGCCTTCTAGGTAGGCAAGTTCTGCCTTGCACCTTAAAAACTGGGATCATTTCATGCTGGGGAAGAAGTTGGGAAGTGATGAGCAGATTGATGGATTGTGGTTTTAGTAGCTGATGGGTTGTGGGTGGCTGTTAAAAGTGGATGTATAAGATTTCCCAGGCAGTATGTCTGCTCAAATTCAAGTCAAATTGAATTCATTGAGGCTTTCTTCCCGGTAAGTGCATATAACATACAACTTTAAGTGTCTTTCTGCAGTGCACTGAAAACAATTCTCTCTCACCTGTCTCTCTCCTTCTTTTTTCTATCGGAAAAAAAAATCCATCCCAAATTTGCTTTGTAGCATTTCATTTAGGAGTGTTGAATAATGGTCTCTTAGCCTTTTGAAAATCAATATCAGTTTAGCTGACTTAATCAATATCAGCTAAGATGCATGGGCAGGCAAAGAACAAGGACATTTCCCAAGTACCTTTTTTAAATTCATTAAAAGCCAAGGCAGAGTATGGTATAACCACCTTTCTCCTTAAATTAGGGCTGTATGAGAAGTTCAAGAGTAGTGTGATGGCTCAGTGTTTTGATGTGGAGCTGATGGAAGCATATCGTAGCAATGAATTGTCTAGTTTACTGAATGGCTTTGTTGCATATATCCTGGTCTTAGAAATGTGTACAACTATTGCAGGGCCACTAACAATAACAGAATGGAGGCATCTCAGCCAAAAATACATAAACCCAAAACCCCATTACAGGTTCAGTAAGAAAACTGTAGAATGTAATGGAATGGTTGTTGTTAACTAGCCTTGAGTTAACCTCAACTTATGGCAACCCTGTGGATGAGACCTCTCCAAGACCCCTCTGCCTAAGTATTGCAGATTCATGCCCATGGCTTCCCTAACTGAGTGTATCTATCCGGCATGTGGACTTCCTCTTTTTTTTACTGCCTAGCATCATTGTGTTTTCTAATGAGTTGTACTTTCTCATGATGTGGCCAAAGTACGACAGCTTCAGTTTAGTCATCTTGGCTTCCAGGGAGCATTCGGTCTTGATGTGCTCAAAGACCCATCTCTTTGTGTTTTTGACTGTCCAATGTATCCTCAGTACTCTTCTCCAGCACCACATCTCAAATGAGTAAAATTTCCCCATGTCTGATCCGTCACTGTGCAGCTCTCGCATCCATACATGGTGTTGGGGAATACAGTGACTTGGACGATTCTAACTATAGTGCTTAGTTGTATATCTTTACGCTTTAGGAGCTTGTCTAGTTCTTTCATGGCTGCCCTTTCCATTCCTAGCCTCCTTCTGATTTCTTGACAACAGTCTCTGTTCTGATTAATATTCCCAAGGTATGGGAACTCTTAAACTGTTTCAGTTTTCTCATTGTCTGGGCTGAATTTATGTAGTTCCTCCATGATCATTATTTCTGTTTTATTTATGTTCAGCATTAAGCCTGCCTTTGCACTTTTTTCTTTTACCTTCCTTAGTAATAGTTCCAAGTTTGTGGTGTTTTCTAGCAAAATAATTGGAAATGGTGTCTAGAGCTGCTGTTACATTCCATTTCATCCTACTTTTGGTTTTATTGTTTATGGATCTGGTTTTGTTTTTTGGTTTGTGCAGCTACATCAGTGAACACAGCAACAGGATAACTGTAATAGTGAGATAGATCCACACTCCTATGTTCATTCTCAACATAATCTTGATATAATGCCTCCTCTTCTCTGTTTTATAAGTACCACACAAAGATTAAAATGTAAGACAACCCCTGTGCGCACTCTTGCACTCTAATAAAAAAGGCATGAATGGAAAAAAGAATGGGGAAGAAAGAGGAAAGCTTGGAAAGCGTACTGATCCCTTGCTGTAGGGTTCTTTTAGGACATCTGGGGGTGATAATGGCATGAACCAGAGTTTGTCTCACTTTCCTTTTTAGAGTTATCATATCATACTTACAAGATGGGTACCTTTCTAGTCGGCACCATCATGCCCAAAAGGTTTCAGGATGCTCTGTAAATTATCTGTTCCCTGTGGGAAAAGCTTCACATATTTCAGTGTTCTTTAACTGTTACTCTGCCATGTTTTAGCAATTTTGCCTCTTACCAGTCTGTCTGTGAAAAGTCCTGAGTGCCTTGTAATAGAGCCATCTTGGTGTGAGTGTTAGGCTATGACTCTGGAGACCAGGATCCGATTCCCAGCTCGGCCATGAAACCCATTGGGTGACCTTGGGCAAGTCACATGCTCTCCGCCTCAAGGGATGGCAATGGCAAACCTCCTCTGAACAAATCTTGCCAAGAAAACCCTATGATAAGTTTGACATAGCTTCGCCATAAATCAGCACAACTTGAAGGCAAACAACAGCAACAATCACCAATTTTTGTAATTTAACCTGAATTCTTTAGATGATGCCGCAATACGTTTTGTAACTGGATCATAAATGAATGGTACCCTCCATTGATTTTTAGATTATTGCTTTGTTGTCCATCACTCAGCATTTCAGTGACTTTTAACATTTGTGGTATTGTAGCAATAGTTAATGAAGACAAGCAGTGATTTGTTTTTTAAAATAAAGGGTGTCTGACTAGAATTCTTGCAATCTCAGTTTGACTTCTTCTTCTTCTTCTTCTTCTTATTATTATTATTATTATTATTATTCAATTTTTTAAATATTTTTTATTACATCCCAAATCACCTTACCCTTTCCCTTCCCTCCCTCCCACCCTTAAACAGTTATTATTATTATTTTTTGCTTGACTTGTATCTCGAGCAATATTATAATTGTATTCTTACTACTGGTGGTCGTTACCGACTTTTGGTTAATATTGGTTTGTGATTTGTTACAGGTATGTTATATCATACCTCTTACATCTCTTACTACAATACTTGGAGTTGTTGTTTATAGTTGGAACATATAATAGATCATACTTAGTATACAAGAAAGGTCGCATATATAAATAAAATTTTGTTGTTATTTAAAGCCTACAGCTGTTTTTTCATATATTCTTTCTGAGAGATCCAAAGGGCTACTAATACAAGATCTTATATCCAAATTTTGTTACAGAATTCTTTAAGCCGGGTCCAATCATCCTCAGAGTCGTCTATCCATTTCCCTCTTAAATACATTGTAAGTTTATCCAATTCTAACATTTCCAGACTTTTCATAAGCCACTCATCTAAGGAAGGAACTTCTTTATCTTTCCATTTCTGCGCGTAAACCATCCTTGCTGCTGTTACTAAATAGAGGATAAATTTTAAGTGTTTCCTGTCCTCTTTACTTTCCACCATATTCAAAAGAAATAATTCAGGTTCAAATTTTATTTGTCTTTTAAGCACTTTTAAAATTATCATATGTATTTTCCTCCAAAATATTTTTGCTTTGGGACATAGCCACCACATATGATAAAATGTTCCTTGATTAGCCATACATTTCCAGCATCTTCCTTCCTTTCCTTTGTTGATTCTTGCCAGTTTACATGGGGTTAAATACCAGCGATGCACCATCTTGTATAAATTCTCCTTCATGTCCATAGACAGAGTTATTTTAAGATCTCTTCCCCATACTCTTTCCCATGCATTTAAATTTATAGTGTGACCTATGTTTCTTGCCCATTTTATTGTGCATTCCTTAATAGTTTCTTGTTCCATCTCTCTAAAAAGAAATAGTTTATATAATTTAGAAATCATACCTTTCTCTGGTTTAAAAATAATTTCATCCAATTCATTATTTTTGATCATAAACCCATATTGTTTTCCATCCACCAAGAACTTTTCCTTTAACTGCAAATAAGGGAACCATGGGCAATTAATACCTTCCTCAGCCAACTCCATGCTAGATTTCAATAAAGGTCTGTTGTTCTGCCATTTAATTAACTCTTTATACAGTATTTTAGAGGAGTGGTGGATTCTAAGGGAAGAGTTATGTTCCAAGCCTCCTGGGGTGACAACCAAGTAGGCACTTGATTATAGAATGTTTGTTTTACTTTCTTCCAAACGTTTATTAATGATTTCCTGATGGCATGGTCTTCAAACTGACGGTTCACCTCGACTCTCTTATACCATTATTATTATTATTATTATTATTATTTATGAAGCGCTGTAAATTTACACAGCGCTGTACATACAATCTTTTTAATTCCAGTTAGCTCAGCTGAGGGCTACTTGTGATTTTGCAAAAATGAAGAGATAGTACTCTGCACATGCTCAGAGCTGGTTTCTTTCATATTGATGCTAAAATTGGAAGGGAGAAACTCACAAGGTACAAAAGTACTAGCTATCCGTAAGTACTATATGGCCTGTTACAGACTGCCAAAATAAAGCTGCTTCGGGTCTTTTTGGAGATATGCTATTTAAATGATGCATGGGTCCTAAGAATCCGGAAGCTGCACCAAAGCTGCACTCCAGTGCTTAGGAATGGAGTGTGGCTTTGGTGCGACCTCCGGACTCTTAGGACCCATGCATCATTTAAAATAGCATATCTCCAAAGAGACCCGAAGCAGCTTTATTTTGGCAGTCTGTAACAGGCCATCATCCCAACAAATGAAACTACCACTTGAACATGATACTAACATTGTATTTTACAACAACACCATGTGGCTACAGTGAAACCATCAATTACTCATACAAAATACTAGGTACAAAATGCTAAGTATAATAAATTACTCAATGACAATCCAGCAACCTGCTGGAAGAGTTTGACAGTGGAATACACTGTCTGAATTCATAGGAGCATTAAATACCAATCTCATCCGACAGGCCTATTCATGTGATTTTTAAATTTTAAATTATTAATTTTAATCTGTGGATTGATTGTTCTGATGTATGCTGCGCTTATTTGTTCTTTTAAATTGATGTTATGTGTTTTAATTGATTTATGTGCTTTTAATTGATGCTATATTTTTGACAGATTTTATCTGTTGTGTGTTGATCTGTTGTTGTTCCCCACCTTGGTCCATGGGAAGAGACAGGTGAAAAAATTAACTGCAACAATAATAAATTATTCTGACATTATTCATTACGTGTCGCTGTACATATGTTTTATACATGCATTACTTTTATGTTACTTTCTTAAGTATTTTTTTAAAAAGCTTAAAATGAAAAGGTCCCAAAAACCCCCAAAGAGAGGACACTTTATGAGTAATCAGTACGCAGGGTATCTTCATTAATTACACAGAAAAGTCATGATGTTAACAATCATGGTGTTGTTTTGCAAAAAATAATGTTATTTCTCCCTTTCCAAAACTAATGTCTTACTGGTAGTGTCTGTACAGATAGGCAATAAATTACTCCCAAGTTCAGGGTGGTGGTATTGGAAGTCCCTGAACTCACAGGCTGAACTACATTCTTAAGGTCTCATATTGTTTGGTCCAAAAGCCTTGCAGCTAAAGACTGTAAAATGACTGAATTCCTAGATAAATCATGCTGATTAAATGTTCAGTGCCTTCAAGCCCTTTCCAAATCAAAAGAAAGGATTAAGCAATCAAGAATTTTCAGCGTTTTTCTCCTTTGCCAATTCCAGACTGCTTTTCACACCTTCCAGATGGTTTTATGTGCAGTTATACATATAGCTATCCATGATTTAAAAACCTGTAATGATCTTCATTGCCATTGAACCAGTGGTCACCAGTTACTTTGGGGGGGAAAAAAACATTTTAATGCAATAATTTACATAATTTACATAATTTACTGCCCTTAATTCAGGACACTTTTTATCATTAACATAATACATTGATTCAGACAGTAAGAACTCCAAATATGTCATCACAACAATGAAAAGCAGCAAAAAATATTGAAACAATGCACATGGGAGCAAATTTTGAATAAAGATGCTCACACCTGGCCAGAAAGCTCTTCTTGACACAGAATGACACCTTAATGATATACTCTGATGTGTGACACAATAGTGTCGCATATGAAAAACAGCCCAAGACTATTGTTCAAGATGAAGGGAAAAAGAACCAGGCCAGAACATTCTGGTTATGAGTTTCTGCTCCTCATAGTGTTCACGTATGGTAGCTCCCAGTGTGTGATGCTACTAGCCTTCGACTCATCATATTGTTCACGTATGGCAGCTCCCAGTGTGTGATACTACTAGCCTTCGACTCATCTTGTAATGATCTCCTGCAGTTCTGTGCAAGCCCTTGTGCCTTTCAGAAGACATTCTGGGACACAAGCTCAGTTCCAGTGGTGTGCAGCCAGGCCTCTCAGGTTTTACTGTCACCTGGTATGTCTAAAAGTGTACTGATCCAGCACTCCTTTTAACCTCTCAAATACAGGAACAGTGTCTTGGTAGGCCTTATGTTGTTGTTAACTGCCCTTGAGTCAACCTTGTGGATGAAACGTTTATAAGACCCCTTATCTCTGCTTAGGTCCTGCAAATTCAGACCTGTGACCTCCCTAACTGACTCTTATCCATCTAGTGTGCGGTCTTTCTATCTTTCTCCTGCCTTCTACCTTTCCTAGCATTATTGTCTGTACTTATGAGTCATGCCTTCTCTTGATGTGGCCAAAGGACGACAGCCTCAGTTTAATAATCTCAGCTTCCAGGGAGATTTCAGACTTGATCTCTTCTAGAACCCATTTGTCTTTTTGCCTGTCCATGGTATCCTAAGCATTCCTTTCCAGCACCACATCTCAAATTAATTGTTTTTCTTCTTATCCACTTTCTTCACTATTCAACCCTCCTATGGTAATGGGGAATACAATGGATTGGACAATTTTAACTGTTTAGGATCTTGTCTAGTTAGAATCATAGAATAATAGAGTTGGAAGAGACCGCAGGGCCATCCAGTCCAACTTCCTGCCATGCCGGAAATCCAAATCAAAGCATCCCCGACAGATGGCCATCCAGCCTCTGTTTAAAGACCTCCAAGGAGGGAGATTCCACTACATTCCAAGGGAGTGTGTTCCACTGTCGGACAGCCCTTAATGTCAGGAAGTTCCTCCTAATGTTGAGCTGGAATCTCTTTTCTTGTAACTTGCATCCATTGTTCTGGGTCCTAGTCTCTGGAGCAGCAGAAAACAAGCTTGCTCCCTCCTCAATATGACATCCCTTCAAATATTTAAACAGCACTATCATATCACCTCTTAACCTTCTCTTCTCCAGGCTAAACATCCCCAGCTCCCTAAGTCATTCCTCATAGGGCATGGCTTCCAGACCCGTCACCATTTTAGTCACTCTCCTTTGGACATGCTCCAGTTTCTCCACATCCTTTTTAAATTGGACACAATATTCCAGGTGGGGCCTGACCAGAGCAAAATATAGTGGCACTAGTTCTTTCATTGCTGTTCTTCCCATTTCTAGTCTTCTTCTTATCTCTTGGCTGTTTGATCCAAAGTAGGGGAAGTCTTTTATTATTTTGATTTCCTTATTGTCTAGGTTGGATTTATGTAGATCGTCTGTAGTCATTATTTTTGTTTTCTTTATATTCTGCAGTAAGCCTGCTTTTGCACTTTCTTCTACCTTCTTTAATCATTCTTTGAAGTCTATGTTTTCTGTAATCCGTATGGTGTCTTCCACATATCTTCAATTGTTGATATTTCTTCTTCCTATCTTCACTGCTTTTTCTTCTAATGCTGCTCTTCATATGATTTTTTCTGCATACAGGTTGAACAAGAAGGTTGATAGGATATATCCTTGCCTGACCCCTTTACCAATTGAGAACCATTTTTCCCCTCCATGTTCTGCTCTTACAGTTGCCTTTTGCCCTAAGTACAGATTTTCATCAGGACTGTCAGATGTAGTGGTATTGCCGTGATTTTAAGAACTTTCTATAGTGTTTCGTGATCTATTCAGTCAAATGCTTTGCTGTAGTCTCTAAAGCACAAGCTGATTTTTTCTGGAATCCCTTGGTATGCTCCATTAGCCATTGTATGTTTGTAATGTGGTCCCTAGTGCCTCTTCCTTTCCTGAATCCTACTTGCACCTCTGGAATTTCACTATGTATGAATGGAATCTATGTTGCAGAATTTTGAACATAATTTTGCTTGTGTGGGAGATAACAGCATGTAAATTATTGTGACACTCCACAAGTAAAAATAGATGGGGTGAGTGTCACATACAGAGATGTGAAAATCTGCCAGTTTCATATTTGTTCCATTCCATTGATATGTGCATCCTATCCCAGTTCTGTTTCAGGTTTTGCGACTCCCCCCCCTCCAACTTTCATGGAAATTTGTGTGCATTTTTGTATGTGTATTTTTTTCCATTTTTTTTCTTTTCCCCCCCACACATTTCCCACTCTTTGCCAGAATATATTACAAGCCTCAGAAATGTATGAATTTCTGAGACAAAATGTACTTTGCCTTTTGCAAGTCTCAGGAGGTGTGAAATTTGTACTTTCAGAAGGAAATGTCAACCAAACAGATTTCTTTTCCAGCCTTGGACTCAAGACATTTTGCAAGTGCCAGTTTGTTGCTGGGCCAAAATTAAGATTTTGCTGTTAGTATTTAAAGCCCTAAAAGACTTGAGTCCAGTTTACATGAAAGGTTGTTTGATATCTTATATCCTGATCATGTCACAGCAGTCATTTCCAGATAAACACTAAATGCTCTGAAGGTTCATCTTGCAACTACTGAAAGCAGCAATTTTAGCATAGTATCACCATCTTTATGGAAATCTCTGCCTGTGGATGTAAGGCATGTGCCAACAATAATGGTCTTTCAATGAATTTTTAAAACTTAATTCAATAATAATTCAAGCTTTCCCAGAGTTGACATTTCAGTTATGTATTGTTACTGGTCATTGTGTTACACTGCGTATGTTTCTTACTGTTTTGTTGTGTTTTCTCGCAGTACTGATTTTGTACACTGCTTAGTTTGGAAATGTTAAGAGTCTTATGTTGAATTAGATGAGCTGCAATTTCTTACATTAAAAGTACTCTACAGTTGGTTGTTTTGTAAGGAGTCAAAACAAAGAGGTGTTGGCCTAAACCAAAAATAGAACAGTATGGCAAACAGAAAGGTCTAGGGGAATGTAATCAATAAGTAATATATAAGAAAGTTTTAATATCTGAAATATTCAATAAATGTAGTTAGAATAATTTTCTGGCATCCAGGTAAGCAGTGTGTGGTTTGTAAGTGTGTTTTGTAAGGAGGTCATCTCCTTCTTGCTTTCCTCAAGAGAGTATCATCATCATCATCCTCCTAAGCAAGAAAAGAATATTATCTCTGCCCTTTAAACAACGCTCAGGGATAGGTTGAATGACACTTACGAAGGATATGAGAGTGATAGAAGGTCTCATCTTATGAATTAGGCCTGGCTGGGGGAAGTCCCTACATTAAGCATTGCAGCTGTGAAAACATCTGTGGAACATCTTGTTCAACCTCACAGCAAGTGTAAAAAGACGCACCTGCTCATGTAGATGCCTAGCTAATGACTCCAGTGTTGGCCCAAGGCCCTCCAGGGGACTTTCAACCCAATCTTTGGAGCCTGTGCTAATGGTGCTTTTTTGGACAATTCAATCTGACTTCTCCTTTGCTACCCTGGGCTCAAAAGGTCAGGTGAAACTCCTGCTGCCTGCCCTAACTGGACATGTGCCAAGATCAGCCCAGATTGACTAATTGCATCCAGGTGTGACTACCACAAGCGAGAAAGATCATACACATCAAGTCTTCTAGTTGATGCAACTGCGATTGCAGCACCATGCATGAGTACGGTTTGATATAGAGC
Organism: Sceloporus undulatus; assembly: GCF_019175285.1. Classification (NCBI taxonomy): domain Eukaryota; kingdom Metazoa; phylum Chordata; class Lepidosauria; order Squamata; family Phrynosomatidae; genus Sceloporus; species Sceloporus undulatus. The sequence goes on along the minus strand of NC_056527.1, from coordinate 9,810,410 downwards.
CAGTTTCTAGCTCTTATTTCTGTAGAGATAATCTTCAAAGCATGCCTGATGAAACCTCAGAAGGTGGTTGGGGGATGAGCAGGACTTCTAGAAGCAGGAGGTATAGCTTCAGTATCGTCTGCAGAGCTACTTTCTATGTACAAAATTCAACTTCCATATGTTTAGCTTTCCCCTTCTTTAATTTTAGCTGGTTTATGTTTTTTGATTTTCTAAAGAGTATTCACAGCTCTGTCTTAACCTTGATTCAGAAGTCCTTTAATCTGAAGAATTTAGTTCTGAATCAGAATTCAATATTCTGCACATTAATTTTGGGAATGGAACAAGTTTCTAGTTCATATGGCTTCACATATGTGTGAAAGAGAACCAATGACTTTCATACTAACACTGTGGAGATCCAGGTGCAAATCCCCCCTCAACATGAAGCATCTTGGATGAGCTTAGTCCTTTCCTGTCTGCCCAGCCTACCTCATAGTGTTGCTGTGAGAATAACCTTGGTAAAATGATAAGGCACAAGAGCCTGAGCTCATTATGATGGAGGAAAAAAGTACTAACAGTAATGATATATGTGGCCAATGACTAGAGAAATCTCTAAAAGCAGTGAGTCTTCTGTACCCTGAATAACGCCTTGTCTCAGAAGAGGTACTTTCTGTTGTAAATGGGCAATTGTGGGAGCTATATCCAGAAAGGACTAGTTTCTCATGCTCTAATTGCCACTCCTTTGGACTATGAAATTTTAATTGAATTGGAGAAACAATTCCTGCATTTTATACCTTTCAGAATCCATCTTTTTTCAGCATAGATTTTGGATTGCCTTTGTTATTTTCATGCAGTCCTGCTACTGTTTGGGTTCTGAAGCATTTTGCTTTTGGAGGGTTTTTTTTGGGGGGGGGTGTCTTTCCTTCTTCTCTGAGAAGTTCGCCTGTAGTTTCTTGGGACATTCATGACCAGAACTCTGTTCTGCAGAAAGCCCAGGTACTTTGAGAGATGGGGATGTGTCTGAAGAGGTTGGTCATAATCAGTGCCATCATTCTGGGTTATCAAGCCTCCCCACACCCATGGTTATGTTTATAGATTTTCACTGAAACAGATGCTTAGTAAGGCATCATTATCCATGAGTCCATAGTTCATTAACCATCGCCTGCTGAGTTGATAACCATTTCAGAAAATGAGCACTAGTGGTCAATCAATGCCAATTAATTTTGTGTCGCAGACAACTCTGGGATTTGGATGCTTGAAGGCTTTGGAAAAGCTGCTTGCAATTTTAAAGGTAAAGATTTGGTAGATTGCAGCTTTCTATGGAAAACCTGCTTTTCCCTTGGATTTGCTTCCAGGATTTCCTTCCTTTTCCCTCTTTCACCTCCCCCTTACTACGTATATGAAGCTCAGAGTATGATGTTACTGTCCTCCAAAGATGTTTTGAAAGTCAAATGTATTTCTAGAACAGCAAAATGCCTGCCTCATCCTTCGTTCTTAATTTAGGTTGTTATTGCCCAAAGAAAGCCCTGGACAATGGGCATAAACCTGGGTTCCCAGAAAATTGCACTGCTAGGCATAGCACTGATTATAGAATTTCGGCCAAACCTGCCCAGAAATTCTGTGACAGTGTACAGTTACAGTAGCAAGTGGCAGACATTCTGCTATATCAAGTTTGGAACAGCTTTTCATGGCCAAGTCATGGGAAGACTATATTTGAACAGCCAGCATTATTGTTAAAATGAAACAAACATTTCAGGAATCGTTAAATTTCGTCATTTGCATCTCCATCATGTCTGGGCAACCAAATGCAAAGAAGCTTCTGCACCGTTTGTAGAAAAGGAAGTGTCAGCAGGTGGAGCTTTCCAAGAGTTCCATATATCAAGTATTACACATTATTAAAGACACAGGGGGCCTGTCCTGTTTTGCAGGTTGTTTATCTCTGGCTATTCCATATACAAAAATATTACAGTATTTTAGAAACAGATTTTTCAGAAATTTCAAAAACTTTAGTTGTGTACAGAAAAAATACATCAAGTTTCGTACCATTTTGTACTGCTTTGAACATTAATGTCGTAGAAAGATCAACCACACATCTTTTAAATAAAAAAATAAGAAAAGCACTGGGATTTATGACCAAAATCACTTATGAAGATTAAAGAAGTTTGCATGGATTTTGCTTCACTCTTCACTTTCTGTTTGCCGTGGAAAGGACATAGGGCCTTATTCTGACTTGAGGAAAAGGTCATGGACTTAAAAGTATAATGATTCCTTTGGAAACTTTATCCTCTTACAGAGTTGCTCTGGAGCATGGAGTCCTGAAGTCCACATATAGCTCTGAGGTGGAAGATCTCACTCACTGGTTTATTTGTGTGTTTTTTTGTGGTTTCAAGTTCAGTACAATCAAAGGTCACAGGACTTTTTCCCTACCTTTGGAAATGTAGGAAGTTGCAGATTCGGTATCTGAACTTGTGACCTCCTAGTAGATTCCGATAAGAAGCAGAATATTGGATAAATGTGAAAAATCCTTTGGCAGAGACTTCCAAGAGTCATATACACTTGTCCCTCCACATTCACGGCTTTGACTTTTGTGGCTTTGATTATTCATGGATTTTATTAATATGTTATCTCTAGGAATCTCTAGCTCCTCCAGCACAACTCTATTGCCAACTTTAACCAAAAGTCACTATGCTGGCTGGGAATGTTGGGAGTTACAGTCCAACACATTTAGAGACCATCAAGTTGGGGGAGGCTGGGGAAGACCTTTCTCCTTGTATTAGGAGATGCTGGCTCTGAGTGGTGGCCACTTGAATTTCATGATGTAGTTTCTCAGCATCTAGCAGGGCAATTTGACCCCCCTGAGTGAGAAAGAGCATAAATGGTTTCCTTTTCCAGTTGAGCCTTTCTTGAGTAGCAATGGACCTGAACAGACAGGCCAAAATAAAGCTGCTTCGGGTTACTTTAGAGATATGCTGTTTAAATGATACATGTGTCCTAAGAGGCTGGAAGCCACGCCAAAGCCATGCTGCAGTCCTAAGGACTGGAGCACAGCTTTGGTGCAGCTTCTGGCCTCTTAAGATGCGTGTGTCATTTAAACAGCATACCTCCAAAGTCACCTGAAACAGCTTTATTTTGGCCTGTCTGTTCAGGCCCCAAGTCTTATTGGCTCTCTTGGTTCCTGAGGCTTCTGCTTGCTTCTCATTCTTGCACCCTGGTGATCCCCAATTGTCCTCTCACAATCCTCCAACCCCTGGAGCCTTCCTTCTCATAGATTGGTGCCCATAGCCCAGCCTTGACACCCTGATGTCTAGCTGCAGGGAATTCTATTGCTTTTGTTTCCTGTTTATTTGGTATGGAGGTGCAAATACATGAATGCCTACCTACAGTCTGCAATGGTACAACCCAGACATGTGTGTGCTCCCTGATCTGTGAAAACTGGCTTCTGTCTTAGTGGAATGCACCCATCCAGCTGGCAGCCAGGGATAATTTACGATGTTCTTGAATCCCTTTCTTTCTTAGACATTTTCTGCTTGAATTCATTTACTCCATCGAGGAATTGCAGCAGAGCCCAGGGTTTGTATCTGCTAGCTGTCACTATAGCAACACTTCTCTGACCCAAGTCTTGCTGCTAAAAATAAATCACCTTGAACTCAAGAGAAAGAAATCAAAAGGGCCTATGGTACATGAAAGGTGATTGATTTTAGAGCGGCACATGCAAGAAAGCCGAGGCTCCCAAATCTCCTAAGTAAAGCATCCCAAGAAATCAAGTAAGTGCAGAAAGCCTACTTGCATAAGAAATCAAACAATGCCATTGTGCTTAAAGATAGGAAGAGCAGTATATAGGTTGGGCATATGGATGTGTCCCTAGTTATGCCACTATGCGGTGCCAGCAAGGGAAGGAAACTCCACTGGAGCCAAGAAACAAAGAAGTGGAACAAGACTGCGTCTGCACTGCAGGAATAATCCAGGTTGATACCACTTTAGCTGACATGGCTCAGTGCTGTGGAATTCTGGGAGTTGCAATTTTGTGAGATATTTAGCTTTCTTTGCCAGAGAGCTCTGGTGCCACAACAAATGACAGTTCCCAGAATTCCATTGCATTGAGCCATGACAATTAAAGTG